>NC_069500.1:1040921865-1041181865 GCF_027579735.1 Bombina bombina | reverse complement strand
TATGAGTCGTGGCTGGTAAGTAGGGCAGCAATTTACCACAGTATGCTGTGTAAGTGAGAAACACACAGGCCTGATAGAAAATTAAATTAGATTACACTAGCAAAATAATTTAAAAGTTTTTCTTTTAAATTTAAAATAATGTTAAGCAGATATGAGCGGTGGCACTGGCTGGCTGCTACGTAGGGCAGCAATTAACAACAGTATGCTCTGTAAGTCAGATACACACAGGCCTGATAGAAAATTAAATTACACTAGCAAAATGATTTAAAGATTTTTTTAAAAAATTTAAAGAAAAAGGTTAAGCACATATGAGTCGTGGCTGATAGCCTTGGAAGGGCAGCAATTAAAAACAGTAGGCTCTGTAAGTCAGATACACACAGGCCTGATAGAAAATTAAATTACACTAGCAAAATGATTTAAAGATTTTTTTAAAAAATTTAAAGAAAAAGGTTAAGCACATATGAGTCGTGGCTGATAGCCTTGGAAGGGCAGCAATTAAAAACAGTAGGCTCTGTAAGTCAGATAGACACAGGCCTGATAGAAAATAAAATTAGATTACACTAGCAAAATTATTTAAAGTTTTTTGGGGGGGGAATTTAAAAAAAGGTTAAACACATATGAGTCGTGGCTGATAGACTAGGGAGGGCAGCAATTAAACACAGTATGCTCTGTAAGTCAGCAAAACACACAGGCCTGATAGAAAATGAAATTAGATTACAATAGCAAAATGATTTAAAAGTTATTTTTTTTAAATTTAAAATAAGGTTAAGCAGATATGAGTGGTGGCTGTTGGCTGGCACAGAGCAATTAACCAAAAGACTGAAAAAAACTGAAATATATGCTGTGTGAGCCTGACACACTGGCTTGATAGAAAATGAAATTAGATTACACTAGCAAAATGATTTAAAAGTTTTTTTTTAAATTTAAAATAATGTTATAAGCGGATATGACCACTGGTGGCTGGCACAGAGCAATGAGCCAGAGTATATGCTGTGTGACACAGGCCTGATAGAAAATGAAAATAAATTACACAAGCAAAATAATTTCAAATTTTTGTTGGTTAAATTTAAACTAAATGTTGTTAGGCAGATATCAGTGGTGGCACGAATCACAGCATATGCTGTGAGCCTCACACACAGGCTGAAAGCCAGGCAAATGCAAAAAAAAAAAAAAAAAAAAAAAAAGACTGAAGTTATAGCCCTAAAAAGGGCTTTTTGGGGTGCTGTCCTTGCAGCAGAGATTAGAAGAGTCCTTCAGGACTGTAGTGGACACTAAATACACTAGCCTAGCTATCTATTTCCCTATAATATCAGCAGAATCAACACAAAAGGGCCTCTCACTAAGAAAGCAACATCGCAATGAGTCTAAAATGGCTGATGCCAAGAAGCTGGGAGGGTCTGTGAGGGAGTGTCTGATGCTAATTGGCTCTAATGTGTCAGAAGGCTGTGACATACAGCAGTGGCGTCACTAGGGGGGGCGGGCCGCACCCGGGTGACACCCTCCAGGGGGTGACACCAAAAAAAAAAAAAAAAAAAATTTTTTTTTTTTTTTTTTTTTTTTTTTAATTTTTATTGAAATTCAAAAAAATACAATGTTGAGATGCATAGATTTTTTTTATTAGAGGGGCTGGCATTTGTGAACATTGGTGGGACTGGGGAAGATGTAGACACACAATTTTGCCCCTTGAGCCAGTGCTGCAATTTCAAAAAATAGTTTTCCCGGCTGCTTTTGCTTGTTTGTACTTTGCTTCTCCCCTGCCCAATTTCGCTATGAATGTTGTGGGCATGCTGTGGGGCTTGCAAAGTTGCGCTGCTAGCCTAAACCTGCCTGCCTATCTGTGCTCACTGCTCAGTGACATGTGGAGCAGTGGAGTCACTCACTGCTGTGCTGTCTCTCTAAACGGGAACTGGGAAATCGTGAGGGGATGCCTGGCACCTGACCGCATGACTGTTTGACACTGTCTTTAAAATGAAGGAGCCACGTATGATGCCCACCAGACCATTACGGTTACAGTACACTAAGTGCACACTGAACAGGTAGGAGGGCGGGCGGGGGTCTGGGGGTTGGCAGAGTGCAGAGGTGATTGGCCATAAGAAGCGGTAGGCACGCGGCCCGGGGCTGTGCACTGACAGGCTTGGAACAGAGTCAGAGAGCAGAATTTTCATAGTTTGCACCTAAAACTTTTCTTTAGTGATTTATTTTTAGAGTGCTCGCCTCTGTTTATCTTTCATTTGATGCTCTGCTGAGCCAGGGAGCAGCTCTAGGCATGCGCTTTATAATTAATGCAGTGCAGTTTACATATTTTTAAGTGTGTGTCTGAGTTTTTGTGTGTGTGTGTGTGTCTCAGTGTTTTTGTGTGTGTGTTTTTGTGTGTGTGTCTGAGTGTGCATCTGTGTATGTTTTAAGTGTGTCTGAGTTTTTGTATGTGTGTTTGCCTGTGTTTTTGTGTGTGTCTGCTTTCTGGGGGGGGGTGACACCATAACTTACCGCACCGGGTGACACCAACCCTAGTGACGCCACTGACATACATGGTCAGTTTCCTCAATGATGACACATAGGGGGCGGATCGAACATTGCATGTGTTCGCCCGCAGCGGCGAACGCTAACAACCTAAGTTCGCCGTGAACTGTTCGCGGGCGAACAGTTCGGGATATCACTAATGATATGTTCCATTTAGTGTTATTTGTTACCATGGCGACCAGACAGTACGTAGTATGTTGTATTTGGCATATTATTTAATACCTATTGTCTTTCCATATGTTCCGCTCTATGATGTACTTTACACTAGTATTTGTTGTTAACATATCGTACTGTTATGTTGTATTTTACTTTTTCAGCTGCTGACACGTTGTCCGGGGCGGTGACGTTGTGGGCAGACCAACCCGGGACAGCGCATTTCCGGCGTTCACTGGGGTTTACTTATGGTGGAGGGTAAGTTAGCAATTTTCACTTATTTGTCTGAGGATTATACAAGTCCCATGGAGTGCTCTTTTTTCTTTCATTGCATATGTCTGTTTGGTGCACCCGGGGCCAGAGCATTGCAAAAATGCTAAACATTCTCTGGTCTTTTGGGCAAAAAATTTAAGGGGTTAAATAGCAAATTTAAAAAAATAAAGAAGATGAGAAGCACACAAGAGAAACCCAGCATAATGTAGTATTTCAATAATACAGACACTATATAAGCCCCCGTCACGGTTTTACTCATAATAGAAGACTATTCGTATGACCTATTACTTGGACCTAATGTATATACTTTTTGTATACACTAGACTTTTATCTGCAACTGAAGATGTGTCTGCAATATTTTTCTATTTGATATATCATAATATAAGACCTCAGACACAGCAACATTCTGGATATTATAGTTGTTCGTCAGATACTCAGTCCTTTGTGGAATATTCTCTCTCGTGCAGTGAATCTGCCGGATTCCTGATAATGTCAAAATGTTACTATGTATTTCAGGCAATCCAAGGATATGTTACCATTAATATTAATGTAAACTATTAATATTATAGTATAAAAACCACATGAAGAACTCTGCATGTTGTGCACCATTAGCTTAGCGCTCTAGAAACAATATCTGACATGAGTTTTACTAAGCTCACCCATGCTGTGCACCCACATTATATGTCATGTAAACTTTAGCACCCCTTAGAATATTGGTTAAGTGATAAAAAATTACTTTGGAGTTGTAATATGAACGCAAAAAGAGAAGCGCATTAAAGTGATGGTAAACTTTCCCCTTTGTATAAACAGATGAGGAATGTTGGTGATCTTTTAGATAGAGTTTAATTTATCACTTGTAACTGAAGATATGCTTTAACTTGCTTTTTTATATAGCTCTAAAATTCAAAAACAAATTTTATTTTGTGAGCTAATCGGCACTCTAACTACAAAAAAATTGTGCAAGTGCCGTATGGCTAGAGTGCCAATTCGAGAACAGTTCAAACCCTAAGCGCACAACAAAAATATTTTTGAAGTGGGCATGGGGTATTTGAACTTCAGCACTACATTAAAAAGTAAGTTAAAGTGTATCTTCATCACAACTGATGAATTAAAGTCCATCTAAAATATCACTAACATTCCTGATATTTCCTGCCATGCAGTGCTCCAGATATCTACCTAGGTATCTCTTCAACACAGAATATCTTGGGAACAAAGCAAATTTGATAATAGAAGTAAATTAGATTTATTTTATATATATATATATATATATATATATATATATATATATATATTATTATTATTATTGGTATGCTCTGTCTGAATCACAAAAGATTTTTTGGGGAGTTTCATATCCCTTTAACAAAATGTGAACAGTCTTTTTATATTTAAACTTTTTGAGTCACCAGCTCATACTGAGCATGTGCAAGAATAAGTGTGTATGCATTTGTGATTGGCTGATGGCTGTCACATGGTACGTGTATGCATTTGTGATTGGCTGATGGCTGTCACATGGTACAGGGAGTGGAAAAAGACATAACTTAAAATTGTCAGTAATTCAGTTGTACTAGCTAACAGGAGGTTAAACTAACTTGTTTTAAGAGATACGGACACAAACAAAAATTATATAATAACAAAACGTATTTACAAGTAACAGTATGTATGTATGTATGTATGTATGTATGTATGTATGTGCAAGAATTAAAAAAAAAAAAAAAGTTTAAACACCAATAGCTACTTACTATTTTATTGGGATGTATGAGGTTGATGGGATGAACACAGTTTCTGAATATTTGGTGGAATTTTAGATATTCATCATCAAGCATTTTAAAGCTTCCACTTCCTATCCATATATCAAGAGCAGGAGCAGCAATGCAATGCTGGGAGCTAGCTGCAAAAAACAAAACACTGACTTCTGACTTCAGCTCAGCATTTAAGCTGCCGCCCTCAGAGCTCTGCGAGTCCGACTGACTACTGCCTGCGCTGCAAACACACTGCTATCCCGCTCACTGACTACACATGCAGTCACAAGCCGATTGAGGAGACTACATGTGCAGTCAGGAGCCAATGTGCCACCAAAGCCACTAATGGGAATAGTTTCAGTGCCTGCTGAGCTGAGCCAATAGGTTAAGATCATCTGTGACCCTCTAGGTATCAATCACGTGTCAACCATGTGATATACGTAGCAGGCAGATGGAAACCCAAAAATAAATAAATTTAAAATTTGTGCTGAAGCAGGGACAAACCTACACACTGCTGCAGACACAATAATGTGTCACAACACACAATTTGGAAATCACTGCTTTAAAGGGACAGTCAACACCAAAATTGTAAAACAATAGATAATGCCTTTATTCCCCAGCTTTGCACAACCAACATTATTATATTAATATACTTTATAACATTTTAACCTCTAACTTTCTGCCTGTTTCTAAGTCACTACAGACAGCCTCTTATCACATGCTTTTTTATTTGCTTTTCACAACAGGAGACTGCTAGTTCATGTGAGCCATATAGATAACATTGTGTTACATTGTGTATGCCAGTGAAGTTGTGCACAACACAGCACTAATTGGCTAAAATGCAAGTAAAAAGATAATAAATAAAAAGTAATCTGATCAGGAGGATGTCAGAAGAGGCATAGATACAAGGTAATCACAGAGGTTAAAAGTATATTATATAACAGTGTTGGCTGTGCAAAACTGGGGAATGGGTAATAAAGGGATTATCTACCTTTTTAAACAATAAAAAAAAATGTTGGAGATGACTGTCCCTTTAACAATATGGCTAATAATTTTGCAATCCATTTAAAATCTATTCTAAATGATTCTTTGCGCAGCTGTTGTGTGTACGTGTAGACTAATTCATACAAAGCTTTTGCACATTGTGGGCTTAAATAATGTTTTTATGCTTTCTATATTGCAACAGTGACTTGTATTTTATTCTATATCAGCTTAATCCTTAATATCAATTTTGCAAAAAAATAAAAAAAGTTTAGAAATTAAACAAAACCATACCTATAACTCATTAGCTACCAGAGAGAAGACTGCTTTGAATTGTAGCTTACAGTAACAAAAACTAAATGCCTTAAACTTTTTTTTTTTTTTTTTTTAGAATGAACTACTACTTATATATCTTACCATGAATCTCCTATCCTGTTGTCCGTGATCGCAATAACATTAGGGCGTATACTTTTTGAGCCTCTACAGCTTCCGTAAGGTCTGGAGCCCCTAGAGTTTAAATGCAGGAAATGTACCAAACACTTCTAAAAGGGAAAAACCCCACCAACCTTTACCATAACAACCCAACTTCCCCAAACAAAGACACACAGTTCTTGGCGTTTAAATTTTTTCAAAAAGTCCGTTTTTATTAATTGAAAATACTTAGACCGTCCCAATTTCATCATACATCACATTTCCATATTTCAAATAAATGCTCCAGCATTAAACATGAACTTGGTGGCCATGTTTCAGGGGAGGCAACACCCCCCTGTTTTGTGACGGCAAAGTGCAAGAAGAACAAGCGGTATAGCAGAACCCAATACCAGTTTGACCAAAGACCACCACTGCAGGTCAAAGGTATGCCGCAGGATCCTCCCCACCCCGCCACACCTAAGTGCCAGCCCCCAAATTTCACCGCCACACAAAAAAAAAAAAGGAGTGTCCTCTTTTCCGCCACCTATAACTTACGTAAACCGTAACTTTGCCTACTTCTACCCTGTTCTTACCTCTACCAGGCTTTTAAGGGCATCCCAGATGTCTGCCAAGAACTGGTCATTCCCTTGCTTGGTCAAATGTACCCCGTCTTCTGTAGAGCTCCTCCTTTCTCACAGTAATCAACGTATGCTCTAAAATCACCCCTCCTATCTTCAATACCGATTTCCTCGCTGCTTACTACTTTCTCTTGTATTTCCATGAATGGCCCGTTCCCTATATCATTACCCCCGAGGTGTATTGTAAGCATGTCAGGGACTCCCCATCTCAATCTAGCTTCCTGAATTGTGCTCGCCAACTCCCTCCACTTCATCCCTCTTTGCCCTATCCATCTTAAACTAGCTTTGTTAGCAATAAAGTCTAAATGAGTTCCGATGGACGAAGACTTGGCTCTCGCCCACGCCCAGTAAATGTACAAGTGACCAACTAGCCATACCCTTAACGCTCTCACTGAATAAATAACCAGAAAAAAAGAAACAAAAAATAAAATTTGAACTGTTAAACAACTTTCACACTCAAAACAAAAACAAACTTGAACTTTTATTTTTTAATTCTAATATAGCTCTTGTATGCCACAGATTTCCCACCTACCTAAATTTTTAATTTTCTCCACAGAACACCCTTTCCCTACAGCGCTAGTAGCAGCACCTATCCTGAATGAATGTGGTCTGAAGTAACCCTGATTCCATCCTAAACCTCCTTTATCCTTTTCCATCACTATTCTGAATTGATACCTAGTTACATTGCTACCATCCTGATATTTAAGAAACATGTCCCTCTCCAGTTTTGACAATTAAACGTATTTCTTCACACTTGCCACTGGACATGTCAAAACCCCTGTTGCTTTTGCAGATACCCATGTACCCTTACCATCTTACCAAGACCACCTCCTCTCCCAGTCTCACGTCATCCCTTTTTAGCCCTGTCACTCTATTTATTTTAGTGCTGGCTACTAACTCCCCTTTTCTAAGTGCCCCATGAAATGCCAGCGAAAAATGCTGCCCTGAATATTAGCGCCTCACTTTCATTACTGCAAACTTTACTTAGTTCCATTATATATGCAGTTTTTACCTCCCCCACTGACCAAGCTCTTATTTTCTGTACTACAAACTTCTTTGTTAATTTTTTTATACCATATAGTTGGGGGGAATTTTTTTTTTATATCCCAGCCATTGCCGTTTCCAACTGCCCTTTTATCATTCCCTTTTCTTTTAAGTTTCAAAGCCACTTTAAAAAAAAATTCTCATGACCATCTACACCCTCTATCCTGAGCCATTGCCATAGCTTTCAATATTTCTCATAGGCTACCCAGGGGCCATGGATTTCCTGACCAGTGCCTCGATGTCTGCTATGCGTTCCCAATTTGCCAAAGAGACATAGGGCAGATTTCAACTACTGGTTATGCCATTGGTACTAGTTTTCTAAAAACATCCCATTTAAAACGTGATAACGCATCTGCAATGAGGTTACTCGCCCCAGGTATATGTCTAGCTTTAAATTGAATGTTAAATTTCAAACATTGCAAAATCAAATAACGAATGTATCTTACTACTGGCAATGACGTTGCTGTCAAACTATTCTGGGAATCAACTACTCCTTTGTTATCAGACCAAAAAATAATTTTATCTGCTAACTGTCTACCCATAAAGTCACTGAAACCACTATGGAAAAAAATTCAAGCAATACTAGGTTCTTCACCCTACCATTTTCTTTCCATTGCCCAGGCCACACACCTGCACACCAACCCCCTGCAGAAACGCTCCAAAACCACAACCACCTGCTGCACCCGTAAGCAATTCTAAATCCTCCACCAAAATCTCTTCCTCAAAAATCCTCATCCCATTAAACTGGACTAAAAATGAATCCCACACCGAGATCTTCCCTCAGCTCTCTCGTTATTCTGATTGTATGTTCTGGTCTCTTTATTCCACAGGTACTCAACTCCAATCTTATCTTAAAAAAAAACTCTTCCCACTGGTATAACCAGGACATACTTGAAAACAAGAGAAATCTCAATGTATCCTTCCTGGTAAAATATTTTATAAATAAACAAACAAACAACCTTACATGCAAAATTCAAAATCCCTAGCACTTTCTGCATTTCCCTGAGCAATATTTTTCTCATCCCTAGAATCTCTTATCAGATCTCTGGCCTTTTCCACTGGTAACTCACATTACAACTTCATGGAATCTATGACTATACCTTAAAGGGCTAGCCTGGTACAAGGCTGTTCTGTCTTCTGCTTAACCATTGATACCCCTAAAAATTCTAACATTCCCAACAAATTCACCTTTAATTTTACACAATCGTTAGAACCAGTTACCCCCATCACCAAAAAAAATCATCTAAGTAGTGAACAACATTGTCCATTCCACTTAAAGCTTTACCAATGGGGGGGGGGGGAAGCTACATTTTTTAAACACTGCACATGCATTTGAACACCCCATGGGTAAACTTATCCACATAATAGTTGCCATTAAACTTTCACCCCATTAACTTAAAACTCACTGGATTAAAGGGACAGTCTACACCAGAATTTTTATTGTTTTAAAAGATAGATAATCCCTTTATTAACCATTCCCCAATTTTGCATAACCAACACAGTTATATTAATATAGTTTTTACCTCTGTGATTAACTTGTATCTAAGCCTCTGCAAACTGCCCCTTTATTTCAGTTCTTTTGACAGACTTGCAGTTTAGCCAATCAGTGCCTGCTCCCAGATATCTTCACATGCACAGTGTTATCTATATGAAATACATGAACTAACACCCTCTAGTGGTGAAAAACTGTTAAAATGCATTCTGAAAAGAGGTGACCTTCAAGGTCTAAGAAATTAGCATATTAACCTCCTAGGTTAAGCTTTCAACTAAGAATACCAAGAGAACAAAGCAAAATTGGTGATAAAATTAAATTGGAAAATTGTTTAAAATTACATGCTCTATTTTAGAATCATGAAAGTTTATTTTGGCCTAGACTGTCCCTTTAAGGGACAACAACTGAAATGCTGATTCTATGTAAATTTTTGATAAAGCTCCCTTAACCATGTTACGCACCATCTGCACAGCCCTGTCAAAATACTGGTATTCAACCGATAAATCCTCTTTAGCTATTGCATCATTTACTGATCCTCCTTAGGGTAACATAGGTTTTGGATCATCCTATACTTTCCCTGCTTTTACTTTGGGACTACGTCTAAAGGGAACGCCACTAAATCTTCCATCTGCTTTCTTTAAATGGGCCTACCATCCTTCCTAATTTTACCAACGTGTCCAATTTTTCCTGCAGCACCTAAGGGAACTCCACAGCTCCTATCCTCTATGTTCTTATATGCCTGCAATTCATGTAACAACCTATACATTTTCAGGGGTGTTTTTGCCAACCCTCAACCCAACTCCACTGCTGGTATTACCTTGCCCTTGAAAGCAATACTTGAGCCCATTCACATAACCCATTTTACAATCTACCCCAGGGTGATTTCCACTAAAATATCTACGTTCCCCTTCAGTACAATAGGTGCATTGCGCATGCACCAAAGCCGGTTGCGAGGAGGATAGAAAAATTACACGGATCACAAGAACATGCTGATGTCACTGATGACAAAAAAGGGGAGGGGCTTAACAGACATTTGAAACAGCTGCGGCGTGAACAGTAAGTGATTTTACTGGCAAACACAATATATTAGAAAACTGGGCTACATTGGAAAATGATGTTATAAGCACAGTGATTATATTTATGCAGTAAATAGAATATTGATTATGACCAGATATATATTAATTGATTACTACAATATTAAAATATAAAGCAAGGTATAGAAATATTTAGATTAATTCATATTCAATTAAATAGTCTGTATCCTGGATGTGGTCACAATATTATTAGGAATTAACCTTAACTCAAAATGAATATCACAATTCAATGTTACTATAACAATTATTAGCCAGTAACATTAACCAATTCAGCATATGGCATATTTAACAACGTTTAGGTAGCAAATATCCAAATCTTACAATAAATCTTAGCTTAACTCCAACAAATCTAATAGAATTTCCAGCAGGTATAATTTAGCTAGCTAACCAAAATAGTCTTATATTCAAACAGTTGTCAAATCTACCTCTGCTATCCTATTTCCTTCACTCTCATGATATACCTGGTGGAAAAGCATATCTACATGTGCTGAGTAGCTGCTGATTGGTGGCTGCACATAGATGCCTCTTGTAATTGGCTCACCCATGTGCATTGCTATTGTTTCAACAAGATATATTTAAAGAATAGGAGAAAGAGCCCAGGCGCCTACCCTAGGAGGCTAGGTTTGAGTATTGAATATCAAATGTGTAGAAATAACTTTATTTACATTCTACATGTATATAAATCAAAGAGCAAATGTGGTACACAATGAACAATAAACAATAGTCGCTAAATGTAAAAGGCAATGATAAAAGCAATAAAGGCAGTAAAAAAGTACTTCATGGATCCATGATCATAGGAAATGGGTATAGATAGTGGATTATACAATCAATAAAAACAATAACTTCTACAATCAATAAAAAATAAAAACAATGGTGAATTCAAAAGCAATGCTCAGATATCAAAATCAAATCAAAATTGGTAATGTCCCAAAAAGACCAAAAATATTAAAATAAATTCAAAATGTCCAAAGAAAATCCAAAGGTGTGTCTACAATCCTGTGATAAACTGTGTGAGAGTCCAATAAAAAATATTAGGTGAAATTCCAATAAAAAATATGTTGTGTGTGATCCAAATAGAATGTGTTCAATAAATTTGATCCAAAAACATAGTCAAATCCAGATAGGTGAATAAAGATAAAAACGTGAAGGTAATGTGATCAGAAGAACGGTGGTTGTACAGCAAAAACAAAGAATGTGTGCTGCAATGTCCCAATTAACAAAAAGGTGTATAAAAAATGGTATTTGAAAAAAATCAAAAAAATGACAGAGCAAAAAACAAACGGTCCACCTGTGGAAAAAACAGAAACGAAATATAGTGTAGGATGTCCTAAAAACATAGCAAATAATGAAATAAGGCTTACTACGCGTTTCGGTCTGTACTAGGCCTTTCTCAAGACTCAAGGAGTTAATTAGGACATTGCAGCACACATTCTTTGTTTTTGCTGTACAACCACCGTTCTTATCTTTATTCACCTATCTGGATTTGACTATGTTTTTGGATCAAATTTATTGAACACATTCTATTTGGATCACACACACAACATATTTTTTATTGGAATTTCACCTAATATTTTTTATTGGACTCTCACACAGTTTATCACAGGATTGTAGACACACCTTTGGATTTTCTTTGGACATTTTGAATTTATTTTAATATTTTTGGTCTTTTTGGGACATTACCAATTTTGATTTGATTTTAATATCTGAGCATTGCTTTTGAATTCACCATTGTTTTTATTTTTTATTGATTGTAGAAGTTATTGTTTTTATTGATTGTATAATCCACTATCTATACCCATTTCCTATGATCATGGATCCATGAAGTACTTTTTTACTGCCTTTATTGTTTTTATCATTGCCTTTTACATTTAGCGACTATTGTTTATTGTTCATTGAGTACCACATTTGCTCTTTGATTTATATACATGTAGAATGTAAATAGTTATTTCTACACATTTGATATTCAATACTCAAACCTAGCCTCCTAGGGTAGGCGCCTGGGCTCTTTCTCCTTTTCATTACAATTTTTGGGTGACTGCTAGGGGCCACCCGCCCCCAGGCTTACAGGTTTCTATCAGGCGCTGAGGCCATCCATATATTTATATATTTAAAGAATGAAGCAAAACTAAACAGAAGCAAACTGCTATGTCGCCTAAAATTGCATTCTCTATCTGAATCACAAAAGAAATACCCCAGGTTTAATGTCCCTTTAAATAATCAGAGCAATTTATACCTTATTAACAATTCAATATATCAACCAGTACAGCATTAATAAGTCTGATCTAACCACAATAATACAATTTCTAAAACATTTACTAGGAACTCAAAAATAACTTGAGTATAACATACAAAACCCTTTTCTACAATGATAAATTTACTTAAAGGGATATTCCAGCCAAAATTGGAAACCACACAGGTGCATTTCAGTATTTAACAGAAGCAATTTTGTAATATACATGCATTAGCAAAAATGTTTCTAATAAAAGCTATAACTGTTTCAAAAGTGTATTAAAGTATGCACCGTGCACCAGCATTTTAAACACAGCACTTGCTGAGAGAGCCTAAGGTGCTTGAATCATCTGGTAGTGACTCAATGTGTTAATTGCTGACATGATAAAAGCCCCTGTGATTATCTAAGCAGCTGCATTATTTAAAATGTGAGTGCAGTGACAATATCTAGCTATGCTTCACATGCACACGCAGAGAAAAATGTTAACACTAAAACAGTAATAACTTTTACAAGAAGCATTTTTGCTAATACAAACGTATTGCAAATATTTTTCTGTTCAAAGATATAATTAATCTATGTGCATTTAGATTTTGACTGGAATGTCCCTTTAAAGCTAGTATAAGTTTTATATAGGATACACTGATCTATTTAACATTAAATTATAACCATAAAATATGCTTTTAAATCACAGCTTCAGCTATGCTATTGCTATAAAGAAAGCTTAAGCTGTAGTACCTATTTAAATGTTACAGCTAGCAATTTAGCAATGATTGAGACTTCCACATCCAAAGTTCTTTCACAATTTCTCAGGAATTTTCCTGTTCCTTGGAGCCATTCCTGCAACAAAGAAAAACTGCTCTGCTCTGAAACAAAAATAGGTTAGTGAGCCCGTCTTCCTGTCTCACCTGCCCCTTATGCCCTCCCCTTTTCCCACAGCTTGTAACTAGAAAAACCACTTCCCCTATCTGTGACTCATAGGACCCTCCTCTTTTGTCTTCAGAGGATCCCCTGCTCACCATCCCCCTTAATGACAGTTTCTTTACTCAGGAAGCCCATCCCTTAACTTGCTCCCTTCATTTGCATTCAGTCTGCTTTTGTAACTGCAGGGTTCCAGCTTGACTCTTACTGGAAAGAAAATCACTTCCTTACCATATGATCAATCATGTGACTAATTCAAAAAGCACAGAAACCTGAACGGTTAGTGAGGCGTTGCAGTTACCTTGGTTACCAGTGCCAGTCTTACACTCCACAACTGAGTGACCAACTGGAACAGGAGGAAACAGGGTGCTGCGTCAAGCAAGTGACGCAACCAGTCGATTGGGCAGAGGGCTTGAAAGCTACAGGGAGCACAGACGGTGTGTAATAGTTATAAGCACAGGGTTTATATCATAATGTCAACAATATTGCAGTGTTTCTCCCCTTCCCTGTACAAAAGGGCAGCAAATTTGTTACATTTTAAAAGTTGTGTTCTAACCATAGATATGTCTCAGGCAGCAACTTCATTGGGATTCTGCATAAAATGTTACAAACTCTGATAGTTTTTATTTTGTAAATTGTTTAAACTATGCAAATTATGAATGTCTGCAACAATATAGCAAGTGTATTTGCAGATCTCCAGGGAAGCTACTACATAGAGAATATGCAGAGAACAAGGTCTTAGACCCCAAATATATTGCTACCCTTTTTTTTCAGAGACACTGCTAGTTTGTTCATAGCACTAATGTGAAGCCCCATACCAGTTGTGTACTATAAATATGTAATGCTAAGAAATTAATTTAGAATGCTGGAATTTTACCTTAGTTAACTAGTCATTACATTTGGTGTTATTATTACTGTATTGTAAATTGCTGCGGCTTAGGAGTGAATGTAATGCTTGAAACATTGTTCAACTTTAAATTATTTGACTGAAAAAAACAGGTGAGAATATAAGTTCCCTCAACAGTTTGTAATCTGTTTGTGTTTATTCAGTTATACTGAAGGGCAAATATATACTTAAATAGATTATACAATTTAACCATTTCACAAATTATAACTATGCTGCAAAAATAGGTAAAACTTTTTTTTTTGTGTAATATGTTTACAAAAATTATATATAGGTTACTCAGTAAGCAATATTAAAGGAACACTGAACTCACATTTTTTCTTTTGTGATTCAGATAGAGCATGAAATTTTAAGCAACTTTCTATTTTACTCCTATTATCAAATTTTCTCAATTCTCTTGGTATCTTTATTTGAAATGCAAGAATGTAAGTTTTTGGTGAACAACCTGGGTTGTTCTTGCTGATTGGTGGATAAATTCTTCCCCTTAAAAAAAGTGCTGTCCAGAGTCTGAACCAAAAAAGCTTAGATGCCTTCTTTTTCAAATAAGGATAGCAAGAGAATGAAGAAAATGATAATAGGAGTAAATTAGAAAGTTGCTTAAAATTGCATGCTCTATCTAAATCACGAAAGAAAAAAATTGGGTTCAGTGTCCCTTTAATATAAATACTGCTCTGTATAATGACTTTAAGTAGATAAGATGGACCTGCAACCTATACTAATAAACGCTGTATTAGGATTGTACATATCATGACTATGTATAGATTGTCTACTATGTGCCCCCCCCAAGTACTTGGGCCCTGGTGCCCCAATAGTAGTTCTGCCCCTGCATACGAATTGTATAGTTCACTCTCTTTCAGTGTTATTGTCACAGTCTTATGTTATTATTATATATAGTATATGTGATTTTGAGCAAAGTGACTCAGTATAGGAACCCAGTGCTATAATAAGTAATATTAGAGATGACTTCAGGAGTATAAAAGGTAAAGTGCAGACAGCTGTTGATCACAGTGTAGCAGGAGATTAACCTGGGATAAGTAATGAGAAACAGACCGTTATAGAGCAGATAGGAGCAGAAACCAAAAACTAGATACAGTTGAATTCAGTGTCAAGTACAATGCAACAAGACCAAGACCTGGTTTAAAAAATAGGTTGGCAAAAGGAAATCAAACACAAGAGAATTGCACTCAGTAAGTGACAATGCAAATCTTCACTCCCCAGATGGAAGGCAGACAGGTTTATACCATTACTACAGTATACCTCATTACTGTACTATAGGTATACTGTTTACCGCAGTATATGTCAGTACTGTATTATAGGTTTATACTGTTACTGCAGTATACCTCAGAACTGTACTATAGGTTTATACAGTTACTGCAGTATACCTCAGTACTGTACTATAGTTTTATACCGTTACTGCAGAATACCTCAGTACTGTACTACAGGTTTATACCATTGGTGCAGTATACCTCATTACTGTAATATAGGTTTATACCGTTACTGCAGTATACCTCAGTACTGTACTACAGGTTTATACCGTTACTGCAGTATACCTCAGTCCTGTACTATAGATATAAGATTTACTGCAGTATACATCAGTGCTGTACTATTATTATTATTATTATTCTTTATTTATAAAGCGCCAACAGATTCCGTAGCGCTGTTCATAGGTAACAAAGATAAAAGAACAGTACAATATGAGACACCAGACAAAATTTAACAAACAAATACAGGAGGAATTGGGAGCCCTGTTCCCGTGGGAACTTACAATCTAAATGGGTAGGAGGGTGAGAAACAGGAGGTGGGAATGATGTTAGTGTGAAGTTAGATGAGGGCAACTATTAGGCAAGTGGAATTCATTAGTTACTGATTTGGTTATAGGCTTCCCTGAACAAGAAGGTCTTTAGGGAGCGTTTAAAGGAGGAGAGGTTGGGGGAAAGTCTGACAGCACGAGGAAGTGCGTTCCAGAGGGTTGGTGCCACACAAGAGAAGTCCTGTAGTCTAGCATGAGAGGAGGTGATGGTAGAAGAGGCAAGGAGTAGATCATTGTTGGATCTTATGGGACGGGCTGGAGTATATTTGTTGATGAGTGAGGACAGGTAGGGGGGGGGCTGCATTGGTAAGGGCTTTGTAGGTCAAAGTGAGAATTTTGAATTTAATTCTGCTGTGAATGGGGAGCCAGTGAAGGGACTCACAGAGGGGTGCGGCAGATACAGAGCGCCGGGAGAGGTGGATTAGCCTAGCATAGGCATTTAGGATGGATTGAAGGGTGGAGAGGTGGGATAGGTGGGAGAGAGGAAGGCCAGTTAGTAGGTTGTTACAGTAGTCAAGCCGGGAAATTACTAGGGAATGGATTAACTGTTTAGTAGTTTCAGCACTCAGAAAAGGATGAATTTTGGAGATATTGCATAGGTGGTTGCGACAGGATGAAGAGAGCGATTGTATGTGGGGAATGAAGGACAGATTGGAGTCGAGTGTAACTCCAAGGCAGCGGACTTGGGGTGATGGGGAGATAGTGGTGTCACCGACAGTGATAGTAAAGTTAGAAACTGGAGTAGAATTAGCTGGGGGGATTATAAGAAGCTCAGTCTTGGACATGTTGATTTTTAGGTGGTGAGAGGCCATCCAGGAAGAAATTGCAGATAAGCAGCCGCTGATGTGGGAAAGGACAGAAGGAGAGAGTGCAGGGGTGGATAGGTAAATCTGAGTATCATCAGCATAGAGGTGATAGTTGAAGCCATAGCTACTAATAAGTTTACCCAGTGAGGAAGTATAAATAGAGAAGAGTAGAGGGCTTAGAACAGAGCCTTGAGGTGCTCCAATAGACAGAGGCAGTGGAGAGGATGAGTCACCAGCAAATGAGACAGAAAATGACCTATTAGAGAGATAAGAGTGGATCCAGGAGAGGGCAATGTCACAGAGCCCAAGGGAGCTGAGAGTCCCTAGGAGGAGGGGATGGTCAACCGTGTCAAAGGCAGCAGGCAGGTCAAGTAAGATAAGTATAGAATAGTGGCCATTGTTTTTAGCAGAAAGAAGATTGTTAGTAACCTTGGTGAGGGCAGTCTCAGTTGAGTGTTAGGGACGGAAGCCAGATTGCAGGGGGTCAAGTAATGAGTTGGAGGATAGGAAGTGTGTTAGGTGATTGAAAACTAGTTTTTTCAGGACTTTAGAAGCTAGCGGAAGTAGTGATATGGGGCGGTAGTTTGCAGGAGAATTGGGGTTGAGGGAGGATTTTTTGAGGATGGGGGTGACCTTTGCATGTTTGAAGGATGATGAAAATGAACCAGTAGTAAGGGATCGGTTGAATATGTGAGTAAGAGCTGGGGTGAGGTTAGAGGACAGAGAGGGTATTAGATGTGAAGGGATAGGGTCAAGGGGGCATGTAGTGAGGAGCGAGGAAGATATTAGGGAACTCACTTCATTCTCAGTGGTTGGGGGGAAGGTACTGAGAGTGTTGGAGGGTGTGACCGGTAGCGGAGATGAAAGGTTGCAGTCTTGTGGTGGGATGTTGCTTCTCATGGTAAGTGTTTTGTTGAAAAAGTAATCTGACAAGTCTTGAGCACTAAAGTCAGATGAGGGGGGTGGTGCAGGTGGATAGAGGAGAGTGTTGAAAGTGGAGAAGAGACATTTAGGGTTTGAGGAGTGAGAAGATATGAGAGAAGAGAAGTAGTTTTGCTTGGCTAAGTGAAGGGCAGAGGAGTAAGAATAAAGAATGAACTTATAGTGTAGGAAATCGTGTTCAGAGCGGGATTTCCTCCAGGCACGTTCAGCAGCATGGGAGCATTTTTGTAGATAGCGTGTTTGCTGAGAGTGCCAGGGCTGGAGCTGATGATGTGGGGTTTCGCGTATTTGTGGAGGAGCAAGGGTGTCAAGTGCAGAGGAGAGAGTATTGTTATAGTGGTTTGCAGCAAGGTCAGGGCAGGATACCGTGGAAGTGTGGGGAAGGCGTTTTTGAATAAGGTTAGAAAGTTGGAGAGGATCCACAGTGTGCAGATTTCTACAGGTGTGGAGGCGGGGGGTAGAAATAGGTTTAGCCTGTACATTGAGATTATAGGTGAGCAGATGGTGGTCTGAGATGGGAAATGGGCGACAGGTGACATCAGAAGGGGAGCAGAGGTAGGAGAATACCAGATCAAGAGAGTGTCCGTCACGGTGAGTAGGGAATAGGGTGGATTGTGAAAGACTAAAAGAGTTTGTGAGTGAGAGAAGTTTACAGGCAGCAGGGGTAGATGGGTTATCAATGGGGATGTTGAAGTCCCCTAAGATTAGAGCAGGTGTATTTGTAGAGAGAAAGTGAGAAAGCCAGCAGCAAAGTTGTCGAGGAATTGGGAGGTTGGTCCAGTGGGGCGATAGATAACTGCCACCTTGAGGGAGAGGGGGGAGAAAATGCGGATGCAATGGACTTCAAAGGAGGAGAAGGAGAGAGATGGATGAGGATGGAGGTGCTGATAGGAGCAGGAAAGGGACAGTAAGATTCCAACACCGCCACCATGTCTCTCACCTGGCCTAGGTGTGTGGCTAAAGTGGAGACCGCCGTGCGTTAGAGCAGCAATGGAAGCAGTGTCAGAGGAAGAAAGCCAGGTTTCAGTAATTGCTAGAAGATTGAAAGCGTTAGAAACAAACAGGTCGTGAACAGTTTGTACCATTACTGCAGTATACCTCAGTACTGTACTATGATATTATACCGTTACTGCAGTATACCTCAGTACTATACTATAGATTTATATCATTACTGCAGTATACCTCAGTACTGTACCATGGCTTTATACCATTACTGTAGTACACCTCAGTACTGTACTATAGGTTTATACTGTCACTGCAGTATACCTCAGTACTGTATTATGAATTCATACTGTTACTAAAGTATACCTCAGTACTGTACTATGAATTCATACTGTTACTAAAGTATACCTCAGAACTGTACTATAGGTTTATACAGTTACTGCAGTATACCACACAAATGTACTATGGGTTTATACCATTATTGCAGTATACATCAGTACTGCACTATAGGTTTATACCTTTACTGCAGTATACCTCAATACTGTACTATGAATTCATACTGTTACTAAAGTATACCTCAGTACTGTACTATGAATTCATACTGTTACCAAAGTATACCTCAGAACTGTACTATAGGTTTATACAGTTACTGCAGTATACCACACAACTGTACTATGGGTTTATATCGTTATTGCAGTATACATCAGTACTAACTGCACTATAGGTTTATATCGTTACTGCAGTATACCTCAGTTCTGTACTATAGGTTTATATTGTTACTGCAGTATACCTCAGTACTGTACTATAGATTTATACTGTTACTGCAGAATACCTCAGTACTGTACTATAGGTTTATACCGTTACTGCTGTTTAAATCAATGCAGTACTATGGGTTTATACTGTCCCTGCAGTATACCTCAGTACTGTACTATGGATTTATACCGTTACTGCAGTATACCTCACAACTGTACTATGGATTTATACCATTATTGCAGTATACGTCAGTACTGTGCTATGGGGTTAAACCAGTACTGCAGTATACCTCAGTACTATACTATAGGTTTATACCATTACTGCAGTATACCTATAGCACTGTGCTATAGGTTTATACCGTTACTACAGCATACCTCAGTACTCTACTATGATTTTATAACATTACTGCAAAATACCTCAGTACTGTACTATAGGTTTATACCGTTACTGCAGTATACCTCAGTACTGTACTATAGGTTTATACCGTTACTGCAGTATACCTCAGTACTGTACTATGGATTTATACTGTTACTGCAGTATATCTCAGAACTGTACTATAGTTTATACCGTTACTGCAGTATACCTCAGAACTGTACTATGGGTTTATACCGTTATTGCAGTATTCGTCAGTACTGTGCTATAGGATTAAACCGTTACTGCTGTATACCTCACAACTGTACTATGGATTTATACCGTTATTGCAGTATACGTCAGTAATATGCTATGGGGTTAAACCATTACTGCAGTATACCTTTAGTACTGTGCTATAGGTTTATACCGTTACTACAGCATACCTCAGCACTGTACTATGATTTTATAACATTACTGCAATATACCTCAGTACTGTACCATAGGTTTATACCATTACTGCAATATACCTCAGAACTGTACTATGGGTTTATACCGTTGTTGCAGTATTCGTCAGTACTGTGCTATAGGATTAAACCGTTACTGCAGTATACCTCAGTACTGTACTATAGGTTTACAGTACTATACAGTATACCTCAGCAATGTACTATGATTTATAACATTACTGCAGTACAGCACTGAGGGATACTGCAGCAATGTACTTTGATTTTATAACATTACTGTAGTATACCTCAGTGCTGTACTATAGTTATTTACTGCAATATACCTCACTATTGTATTATAGTTTTATACCGTTACTGCAGTATACCTCAGCACTGTACTATGTTTTTAACATTACTGCAATATACCTCAGTACTGTACTATAGGTTTATACAGTTACTGCAGTATACCTCAGTACTGTACTATGATATTATACCGTTACTGTAGTATACCTCAGTACTGTACTATAGATTTATATCATTACTGTAGTATACCTCAGTACTGTAGTATAGGTTTATACTGTCACTGCAGTATACCTCAGTACTGTACTATGAATTCATACTAGTACTAAAGTATACCTCAGAACTGTACTATAGGTTTATACAGTTACTGCAGTATACCACACAACTGTACTATGGGTTTATACCTTTACTGCAGTATACCTCAATACTGTACTATGATTTTATACCATTACTGCAGTATACCTCAGTACTGTACTATGATTTTATACCATTACTGCCGTATACCTCAGGACTGTACTATAGGTTTATACCGTTACTGCAGTATACCTCAGTACTGTACTATAGGTTTATACCTTTACTGCAGTATACCTCAGTACTGTACTATGATTTTATACCATTACTGCCGTATACCTCAGCACTGTACTATAGGTTTATACCGTTACTGCAGTAAACCTCATTACTGTAATATAGGTTTATACCGTTACTGCGGTATACCTCAGTCCTGTACTATAGGTATAGGGTTTACATCAGTGCTGTACTATGTTTGTACCATTACTGCAGTATACCTCAACGCTGTACTATAAGTTTATACTGTTACTGCAGTATACAGCAGTATTGTACTATAGGTTTATACAGTTACTGCAGTATACCTCAGTACTGTATTATCCATTTACATATCATTACTGTAATATACCTCAGTACTGTTATAGGTTTATATCGTTATTGCAGTATACCTCAGTACTGTACTATAGATTTATATCATTACTGCACTATACCTCAGTACTCTACTATAGGTTTATACTGTCACTGCAGTATACCTCAGTACTGTACTATAGGTTCATACCGTTACTGCATTACACCTCAGTACTTTATTATATAGGCTTATACCATTACTGCAGTATACCTCAGTACTGTACTATGATATTATACCGTTACTGCAGTATACCTCAGTACTGTACCATGGCTTTATACCATTACTGTAGTACACCTCAGTACTGTACTATAGGTTTATACTGTCACTGCAGTATACCTCAGTACTGTATTATGAATTCATACTGTTACTAAAGTATACCTCAGTACTGTACTATGAATTCATACTGTTACTAAAGTATACCTCAGAACTGTACTATAGGTTTATACAGTTACTGCAGTATACCACACAAATGTACTATGGGTTTATACCATTATTGCAGTATACATCAGTACTGCACTATAGGTTTATACCTTTACTGCAGTATACCTCAATACTGTACTATGAATTCATACTGTTACTAAAGTATACCTCAGTACTGTACTATGAATTCATACTGTTACCAAAGTATACCTCAGAACTGTACTATAGGTTTATACAGTTGCTGCAGTATACCACACAACTGTACTATGGGTTTATATCGTTATTGCAGTATACATCAGTACTAACTGCACTATAGGTTTATATCGTTACTGCAGTATACCTCAGTTCTGTACTATAGGTTTATATTGTTACTGCAGTATACCTCAGTACTGTATTATAGGTTTATACTGTTACTGCAGAATACCTCAGTACTGTACTATAGGTTTATACCGTTACTGCTGTTTAAATCAATGCAGTACTATGGGTTTATACTGTCCCTGCAGTATACCTCAGTACTGTACTATGGATTTATACCGTTACTGCAGTATACCTCACAACTGTACTATGGATTTATACCATTATTGCAGTATACGTCAGTACTGTGCTATGGGGTTAAACCAGTACTGCAGTATACCTCAGTACTATACTATAGGTTTATACCATTACTGCAGTATACCTATAGCACTGTGCTATAGGTTTATACCGTTACTACAGCATACCTCAGTACTCTACTATGATTTTATAACATTACTGCAAAATACCTCAGTACTGTACTATAGGTTTATACCGTTACTGCAGTATACCTCAGTACTGTACTATAGGTTTATACCGTTACTGCAGTATACCCCTCAGTACTGTACTATAAGTTTATACCGTTACTGCAGTATACCTCAGTACTGTACTATGGATTTATACTGTTACTGCAGTATATCTCAGAACTGTACTATAGTTTATACCGTTACTGCAGTATACCTCAGAACTGTACTATGGGTTTATACCGTTATTGCAGTATTCATCAGTACTGTGCTATAGGATTAAACCGTTACTGCAGTATACCTCACAACTGTACTATGGATTTATACCGTTATTGCAGTATACGTCAGTAATATGCTATGGGGTTAAACCATTACTGCAGTATACCTTTAGTACTGTGCTATAGGTTTATACCGTTACTACAGCATACCTCAGCACTGTACTATGATTTTATAACATTACTGCAATATACCTCAGTACTGTACCATAGGTTTATACCATTACTGCAATATACCTCAGAACTGTACTATGGGTTTATACCGTTGTTGCAGTATTCATCAGTACTGTGCTATAGGATTAAACCGTTACTGCAGTATACCTCAGTACTGTACTATAGGTTTACAGTACTATACAGTATACCTCAGCAATGTACTATGATTTATAACATTACTGCAGTACAGCACTGAGGGATACTGCAGCAATGTACTATGATTTTATAACATTACTGTAGTATACCTCAGTGCTGTACTATAGTTATTTACTGCAATATACCTCACTATTGTATTATAGTTTTATACCGTTACTGCAGTATACCTCAGAACTGTACTATGGATTTATACCGTTACTGCAGTATACCTCACAACTGTACTATGGATTTATACCGTTATTGCAGTAAACCTTAGTACTGTACTATAGGTTTATACTGTAACTACAGCATACCTCAGCACTGTACTATGTTTTTAACATTACTGCAATATACCTAAGTACTGTACTATAGGTTTATACAGTTACTGCAGTATACCTCAGTACTGTACTATGATATTATACTGTTACTGTAGTATACCTCAGTACTGTACTATAGATTTATATCATTACTGTAGTATACCTCAGTACTGTAGTATAGGTTTATACTGTCACTGCAGTATACCTCAGTACTGTACTATGAATTCATACTAGTACTAAAGTATACCTCAGAACTGTACTATAGGTTTATACAGTTACTGCAGTATACCACACAACTGTACTATGGGTTTATACCTTTACTGCAGTATACCTCAATACTGTACTATGATTTTATACCATTACTGCAGTATACCTCAGTACTGTACTATGATTTTATACCATTACTGCCGTATACCTCAGGACTGTACTATAGGTTTATACCGTTACTGCAGTATACCTCAGTACTGTACTATGATTTTATACCATTACTGCCGTATACCTCAGCACTGTACTATAGGTTTATACCGTTACTGCAGTAAACCTCATTACTGTAATATAGGTTTATACCGTTACTGCGGTATACCTCAGTCCTGTACTATAGGTATAGGGTTTACATCAGTGCTGTACTATGTTTGTACCATTACTGCAGTATACCTCAACGCTGTACTATAAGTTTATACTGTTACTGCAGTATACGGCAGTATTGTACTATAGGTTTATACAGTTACTGCAGTGTACCTCAGTACTGTATTATCCATTTACATATCATTACTGTAATATACCTCAGTACTGTTATAGGTTTATATCGTTATTGCAGTATACCTCAGTACTGTACTATAGATTTATATCATTACTGCACTATACCTCAGTACTCTACTATAGGTTTATACTGTCACTGCAGTATACCTTTAGTACTGTGCTATAGGTTTATACCGTTACTACAGCATACCTCAGCACTGTACTATGATTTTATAACATTACTGCAATATACCTCAGTACTGTACCATAGGTTTATACCATTACTGCAATATACCTCAGAACTGTACTATGGGTTTATACCGTTGTTGCAGTATTCATCAGTACTGTGCTATAGGATTAAACCGTTACTGCAGTATACCTCAGTACTGTACTATAGGTTTACAGTACTATACAGTATACCTCAGCAATGTACTATGATTTATAACATTACTGCAGTACAGCACTGAGGGATACTGCAGCAATGTACTATGATTTTATAACATTACTGTAGTATACCTCAGTGCTGTACTATAGTTATTTACTGCAATATACCTCACTATTGTATTATAGTTTTATACCGTTACTGCAGTATACCTCAGAACTGTACTATGGATTTATACCGTTACTGCAGTATACCTCACAACTGTACTATGGATTTATACCGTTATTGCAGTAAACCTTAGTACTGTACTATAGGTTTATACTGTAACTACAGCATACCTCAGCACTGTACTATGTTTTTAACATTACTGCAATATACCTAAGTACTGTACTATAGGTTTATACAGTTACTGCAGTATACCTCAGTACTGTACTATGATATTATACTGTTACTGTAGTATACCTCAGTACTGTACTATAGATTTATATCATTACTGTAGTATACCTCAGTACTGTAGTATAGGTTTATACTGTCACTGCAGTATACCTCAGTACTGTACTATGAATTCATACTAGTACTAAAGTATACCTCAGAACTGTACTATAGGTTTATACAGTTACTGCAGTATACCACACAACTGTACTATGGGTTTATACCTTTACTGCAGTATACCTCAATACTGTACTATGATTTTATACCATTACTGCAGTATACCTCAGTACTGTACTATGATTTTATACCATTACTGCCGTATACCTCAGGACTGTACTATAGGTTTATACCGTTACTGCAGTATACCTCAGTACTGTACTATGATTTTATACCATTACTGCCGTATACCTCAGCACTGTACTATAGGTTTATACCGTTACTGCAGTAAACCTCATTACTGTAATATAGGTTTATACCGTTACTGCGGTATACCTCAGTCCTGTACTATAGGTATAGGGTTTACATCAGTGCTGTACTATGTTTGTACCATTACTGCAGTATACCTCAACGCTGTACTATAAGTTTATACTGTTACTGCAGTATACGGCAGTATTGTACTATAGGTTTATACAGTTACTGCAGTGTACCTCAGTACTGTATTATCCATTTACATATCATTACTGTAATATACCTCAGTACTGTTA
This sequence comes from Bombina bombina, assembly GCF_027579735.1. Taxonomy (NCBI): domain Eukaryota; kingdom Metazoa; phylum Chordata; class Amphibia; order Anura; family Bombinatoridae; genus Bombina; species Bombina bombina. The sequence continues at coordinate 1,041,155,840 of NC_069500.1, read as the reverse complement.
TAGGTTTATATCGTTATTGCAGTATACCTCAGTACTGTACTATAGATTTATATCATTACTGCACTATACCTCAGTACTCTACTATAGGTTTATACTGTCACTGCAGTATACCTCAGTACTGTACTATAGGTTCATACCGTTACTGCATTACACCTCAGTACTTTACTATAGGCTTATACCGTTACTGCAGTATACCTCAGTACTGTTCTATATGTGTATACCGTTACTGCAGGATACCGCAGTACTGTGCTATAGGTTTATACCGTTACTACAGCACACCTCAGCACTGTGCTTTGATTTTATAACATTACTGCAATATACCTCAGTACTGTACTATAGGTTTATACCGTTACTGCATTATACTTCAGTACTGTACTATAGGTTTATACCGTTACTGCAGTATACCCCTCAGTACTGTACTATAGGTTTATACCGTTACTGCGGTATACCTCAGAACTGTACTATGGGTTTATACCATTATTGCAGTATACGTCAGTACTGTACTATAGGTTTACAGTACTGTACAGTATACCTCAGCAATGTACTATGATTTTATAACATTACTGCAGCAATGTTCTATGATTCTATAACATTACTGCAGTATACCTCAGTGCTGTACTATAGTTATTTACTGCAATATACCTCACTATTGTATTATAGGTTTATACCGTCACTGCAGTATACCTCAGAACTGTATTATAGGTTTTATACCATTACTGCAGTATACCTCATTACTGTAATATAGGTATAACATTTACTGCAGTATACCTCAGTACTGTACTATAGGCTTATAGTGTTATTGCAGTTTACCTCAGTACTTTATTATTATTATTAATAATAATAATAATAATAATAATATCATCATCGGTTATTTGTAGAGGGCCAACATATTCCGCAGCGCTAATCGGTTGACATATCATTACTGTAGTATACCACAGTACAGTATTATAGGTTTATACCGTTAATGCAGTATACCTCAGTACTTTACTATGGGTTTATACTGTCACTGCAGTATAGCTCAGTGTTGTACTATGGATTTATACTGTTACTGCAGTATAGCTCAGTGTTGTACTATGGATTTATACTGTTACTGCAGTATACCTCAGAACTGTACTATAGTTTTATACTGTTACATCAGTATACCTCAATACTGTAAAATGGGTTTATACTGTCACTGCGGTATACCGCAGTACTGTACTATGGATTTATACCGTCACTGTAGTATACTTCAGTACTGTACTATAGGTTTATAGTGTAACTGCAGTATAGCTCAGTACTGTACTATAGGTTTATATTATTACTGCAGTATACCTCAGTACTGTACTTTAGGTTTATACCATTAATGCTGTATACCTCAGTACTATACTATGGGTTTATACTGTCACGGCAGTATACCTCAGTACTGTACTATGGATTAATACTATTACTGCAGTATACCTCAGTACTGAACTATAGGTTTATACCGTTACTGCAGTATACCTCTGTACTGTACTATAGGTTTCAGGGCCGCCACTAGAAATTTTGGGGCCCCTGACTTAACCATTGATCAGGGCCCCCCCACCCCCCCATTTGACATGTGCAATTTTTGACCAACTGACTAAAACGTATATGCACTTTATTCTTAAGTGTCTATTTAAACTTGGAAATGTTGTAAAGGCAGTAACATACAGACACACTCATACACTGAAACACACACACACTCACACATAAGGATTCACATATAGACACTCTAGCAGACATGCAAAGAAACACACTCAGCACTTGTTTACATTGACCTGACAAGTAATGAGGTAGACTACAGTTTTGTAAAAAAAGGAGATTTAGAAAACAAAATATGGAGTTCTGGTTATCTTTTTGTCAAGGAAGATGTCAACTAAATGATGACAACAGCATGCAGTGGCTGAAAAGAAGGGCCCTGAACTGTCTAAACAATAATTTAAAGGTTAAATGGTGGATTAGGTGACTTCCGGAAAGGTCTCATTAGTCTCAAAGTCTGTAGAAAGATGTGAATAATCAGTAGTAAGGTAAAATGTCCTAAAAAGGAACAGACAATGGACACACACACACACACACACACACAAAATCAAACTTGCACATACACCCAAGGAAACACCGACAGAGACAGCCTCAGAAAACACACAAAGACATACACACACACACAGAGAGACAACCACATAAAACACAGAAATACAAACTGTACATACGCACACCCTCACTGAGACATCCACAGAATACACACACCCTCACAGAGACATCCACAGAAAACACAGACATATATACACACACACACACACACTCACAGAGACATCCACAGAAAACACAGACATACACACCCACCCTCACAGAGGCATCCAGAGAAAATACACAAAGACAAACATATAAACACCCTAACAGAGACACCCATAGAAAAAGCTCAAAGACATATGCACACACCCTCACAGACATCCACAGAAAATGCACAAAGACGTACACACCCACCCTCACAGAGAGACCCACAGAGAAAAAAATACCAAACCAAAGCACAAAGACATAAACACAGAAACCCACAGAAACACTCACAGGAGGGAACATTTATACACCTTGCATCCCCTAAATCAACAGTGTGTGTAACATGCATGATAAAAAAAATGCAGAAATTAAGAGATCACTTTTTAAAGAATCATAATTGTAATTGTGCGAGCAAAAATAATTCTGTGAATTCAAAATTGAACATTAACGATCTGGGTAGATTGCTAGATGAAGAAAAGTACTTTTTAAAGCTTGACATATGTTTGTTTGTTTTTTCCCCCATTTTCCCCAACCAAACCACCACTTCAAATATAGTGTACAAATGTTCCCATCTGTCAGCTGTACTTATGGATTTTGAAAATGCTGTACTCTACATGGTCTTGGTGGAACCATAAGCTGTGGTACTCATATCCTATCTAAGCTAATTTCATTTATAACTTTATTCCATATTCTATATTTTATAAATACACATCATAAACTTAAAGAAATAATGATTTGGAGATAGATTTATTATTTTATTTTATATCTAAATATATTATGTATATAAAAATCTTATATAAAATGCCTCCTTGCATCTGGAAAGTCCTTGCATAAAGGGGCAGTACACTGGAATGTAATATATATATATATATATATATATATATATATATATATATATATATATATATATATATATATATATATATACAGGGAGTGCAGAATTATTAGGCAAGTTGTATTTTTGAGGATTAATTTTATTATTGAACAACAACCATGTTCTCAATGAACCCAAAAAACTCATTAATATCAAAGCTGAATATTTTTGGAAGTAGTTTTTAGTTTGTTTTTAGTTATAGCTATTTTAGGGGGATATCTGTGTGTGCAGGTGACTATTACTGTGCATAATTATTAGGCAACTTAACAAAAAACAAATATATACCCATTTCAATTATTTATTTTTACCAGTGAAACCAATATAACCTCTCAACATTCACAAATATACATTTCTGACATTCAAAAACAAAACAAAAACAAATCAGTGACCAATATAGCCACCTTTCTTTGCAAGGACACTCAAAAGCCTGCCATCCATGGATTCTGTCAGTGTTTTGATCTGTTCACCATCAACATTGCGTGCAGCAGCAACCACAGCCTCCCAGACACTGTTCAGAGAGGTGTACTGTTTTCCCTCCTTGTAAATCTCACATTTGATGATGGACCACAGGTTCTCAATGGGGTTCAGATCAGGTGAACAAGGAGGCCATGTCATTAGATTTTCTTCTTTTATACCCTTTCTTGCCAGCCACGCTGTGGAGTACTTAGACGCGTGTGATGGAGCATTGTCCTGCATGAAAATCATGTTTTTCTTGAAGGATGCAGACTTCTTCCTGTACCACTGCTTGAAGAAGGTGTCTTCCAGAAACTGGCAGTAGGACTGGGAGTTGAGCTTGACTCCATCCTCAACCCGAAAAGGCCCCACAAGCTCATCTTTGATGATACCAGCCCAAACCAGTACTCCACCTCCACCTTGCTGGCGTCTGAGTCGGACTGGAGCTCTCTGCCCTTTACCAATCCAGCCATAGGCAAATGAGTATTTTGACCACATCATCCTCTTTATGCATGTTGTCTTACTCCAAGCTGTATAGGCTCGAAAGCCTACTACCAATTAAGCATATTAGGTGATGTGCATCTCTGTAATGAGAAGGGGTGTGGTCTAATGACATCAACACCCTATATCAGATGTGCATAATTATTAGGCAACTTCCTTTCCTTTGGCAAAATGGGTCAAAAGAAGGACTTGACAGGCTCAGAAAAGTCAAAAATAGTGAGATATCTTGCAGAGGGATGCAGCACTCTTAAAATTGCAAAGCTTCTGAAGCGTGATCATCGAACAATCAAGCGTTTCATTCAAAATAGTCAACAGGGTCGCAAGAAGCGTGTGGAAAAACCAAGGCGCAAAATAACTGCCCATGAACTGAGAAAAGTCAAGCGTGCAGCTGCCAAGATGCCACTTGCCACCAGTTTGGCCATATTTCAGAGCTGCAACATCACTGGAGTGCCCAAAAGCACAAGGTGTGCAATACTCAGAGACATGGCCAAGGTAAGAAAGGCTGAAAGACGACCACCACTGAACAAGACACACAAGCTGAAACGTCAAGACTGGGCCAAGAAATATCTCAAGACTGATTTTTCTAAGGTTTTATGGACTGATGAAATGAGAGTGAGTCTTGATGGGCCAGATGGATGGGCCCGTGGCTGGATTGGTAAAGGGCAGAGAGCTCCAGTCCGACTCAGACGCCAGCAAGGTGGAGGTGGAGTACTGGTTTGGGCTGGTATCATCAAAGATGAGCTTGTGGGGCCTTTTCGGGTTGAGGATGGAGTTAAGCTCAACTCCCAGTCCTACTGCCAGTTTCTGGAAGACACCTTCTTCAAGCAGTGGTACATGAAGAAGTCTGCATCCTTCAAGAAAAACATGATTTTCATGCAGGACAATGCTCCATCACACGCGTCCAAGTACTCCACAGCGTGGCTGGCAAGAAAGGGTATAAAAGAAGAAAATCTAATGACATGGCCTCCTTGTTCACCTGATCTGAACCCCATTGAGAACCTGTGGTACATCATCAAATGTGAGATTTACAAGGAGGGAAAACAGTACACCTCTCTGAACAGTGTCTGGGAGGCTGTGGTTGCTGCTGCACGCAATGTTGATGGTGAACAGATCAAAACACTGACAGAATCCATGGATGGCAGGCTTTTGAGTGTCCTTGCAAAGAAAGGTGGCTATATTGGTCACTGATTTGTTTTTGTTTTGTTTTTGAATGTCAGAAATGTATATTTGTGAATGTTGAGATGTTATATTGGTTTCACTGGTAAAAATAAATAATTGAAATGGGTATATATTTGTTTTTGTTAAGTTGTCTAATAATTATGCACAGTAATAGTCACCTGCACACACAGATATCCCCCTAAAATAGCTATAACTAAAAACAAACTAAAAACTACTTCCAAAACTATTCAGCTTTGATATTAATGAGTTTTTTGGGTTCATTGAGAACATGGTTGTTGTTCAATAATAAAATTAATCCTCAAAAATACAACTTGCCTAATAATTCTGCACTCCCTGTGTATATATATATATATATATATATATATATATATATATATATAAATGCATATCTGCCAAAAGGGCACCTACCATTTGTGTATTGAGGAGGAAGCATTTCTGCATGGTTTTAAATATAGAATTTCTACAGCTTTGTCAAATAATCATAAATACACTGCTGCTAAAAAATGTGTTTTTATGGACCCCTGGCCCAACCATACAACTACTACCACACTGAAGTTACAATCCAAAATTGCACAAAGAAATAAAAAACATTTGCTAAGTAAGTCCTACCTCCTCTGCAAATGAAAGTGTTCTGCCGTCTTACCCAGGCACACACTGTACAAACAAAGTGCCAAGTCTGTCTCACACTGTGCATAGTGGCTTCGTGCACACTCAGAAATCCTCTCAAATGCTAATACTTTACTCCTTGTAATAACATTTCCCATGCTCAATTAGCACTCTGCTGTAGTACCCACTGGTGGATACCAAAATTTAAAAAAAAAAAAAAAAAAAAAATTTTTTTTTTTAGTTCTTGCCTCATGGGACCCCCCTGGCCCATTGGGCCCCTGACAGGAGTCACCCCCTGATGGCGGCCCTGATCGTTTATACTGTTACTGCATTATACCTCAGTACTGTACTTTCGGTTTATACTGTTACTGCATTATACCTCAGTACTGTACTATGGCTTTATACCGTTACTGCAGTATACCTCAGTACTGTACTTTAGGTTTATATCATTACTGCTGTATACCTCAGTACTATACTATGGGTTTATACTGTCACTGCAGTATACCTCAGTACTGTACTATGGATTTATACTGTTACTGCAATTTACACAGAACTGTACTATAGGTTTATACCATTACAGTATACCTTAGTACTGTACTATGGCTTTATACCGTTACTGTAGTATACCTCAGTACTGTACTTTAGGTTTATACCATTACTGCTGTATACCTCAGTACTATTCTATGGGTTTATACTGTCACTGTAGTATACTTCAGCAGCACTGTACTATGGATTTATACTGTTACTACAGTATACCACACAACTGTACTATGGGTTTATATCGTTATTGCAGTATATGTCAGTACTGTGCTATTCGATTAAACCGTTACTGCAGTATACCTCAGTACTGTGCTATAGGTTTATACTGTTACTACAGTATACCTCACAACTGTACTATGGGTTTATATCATTATTGCAGTATACATCAGTACTGACTATTTGATTAAACCGTTACTGCAGTATACCTCAGTATTGTACTATGGCTTTATACCGTTACTGCAGTATACCTCAGTACTGCACTATAGGTTTTATACCATTACTGCAGTGTACCTCAGTACTGTGCTATAGGTTTATACCATTACTACAGTATACCATAGAACTGTACTATAGGTTTATACCGTTACAGTATACCTCAGTACTGTACTATGGCTTTATACAGTTATTGCAGTATACCTCAGTACTGGGTAGTCGATTAAACTTTTACTGCAGTATACCTTAGTACTGTACTATGGATTTATACTGTTACTGCAGTTTACCACAGAACTGTACTATAGGTTTATACTGTTACAGTGTACCTCAGTACTGTGCTATAGGTTTATACTATTACTGCAGTATACCTCAGTACTGAACTATAGGTTTATACCGTTACTGCAGTATACCTCAGTACTGTACTATCGGTTTATACTGTTACTGCATTATACCTCAGTACTGTACTATGACTTTATACCGTTACTGCAGTATACCTCAGTACTTTACTATGATATTATACCGTTACTGCAGTATACCTCAGTACTGTACTATGAATTCATACTGTTACTAAAGTATACCTCAGAACTGTACTATACATTTATACAGTTACTGCAGTATACCACACAACTGTACTATGGGTTTATACCGTTATTGCAGTATACATCAGTACTGTACTATAGGTTTATACCTTTACTGCAGTATACCTCAATACTGTACTATGATTTTATACCATTACTGCAGTATACCTCAGTACTGTACTATGATTCTATACCGTTACTGCCATATACCTCAGGACTGTACTATAGGTTTATACCATTACTGCAGTATACCTCAGTACTGTACTATGATTTTATACACAGAATTATACACATACACAGGCACACACATATACACACACACATAGTTTCACATATACACAAGCACACACATACACAGAGTTATACACATACACATACACAGGTACACACATATATACACACACATAGTTTCACACATACACAAGCCCACAAACAGAGTTATACACAGGCACACACATATACAGAGTTATACACATACACAGGCACACACATATACACAGAGTTATACACATACAAGCACACACATATACAAAACACACACATAGTTTCACACATACACAAGCACACACATACACAGAGTTATACACATACAAGCACACACATAGTTTCACATATACACAGGCCCACACATATACAGAGTTATACACATACACAGGCACACATATACAGAGTTATACACATACACAGGCACACACATATGCATACACATAGTTTCACACATACACAAGCACACACATACAAAAACACAGAGTTAAACACATACACAGGCACGCACATGCACACAGAGTTATACACATACACAAGCACAGACACATATACAATATATATTTAACCCCTTAATGACCGCAGCACTTTTCCATTTTCTGTCCGTTTGGGACCAAGGCTATTTTTACATTTTTGCGGTGTTTGTGTTTAGCTGTAATTTTCGTCTTACTCATTTACTGTACCCACACATATTATATACCGTTTTTCTCGCCATTAAATGGACTTTCAAAAGATACCATTATTTTCATCATATCTTATAATTTACTATAAAAAACATTATAAAATATGAGGAAAAAATGGAAAAAAACACACTTTTTCTAACTTTGACCCCCAAAATATGTTACACATCTACAACCACCAAAAAACACCCATGCTAAATAGTTTCTAAATTTTGTCCTGAGTTTAGAAATACCCAATGTTTACATGTTCTTTGCTTTTTTTGCAAGTTATTGGGCCATAAATACAAGTAGCACTTTGCTATTTCCAAACCACTTTTTTTTTCAAAATTAGCGCTAGTTACATTGGGACACTGATATCTTTCAGGAATCCCTGAATATCCATTGACATGTATATATTTTTTTTTCGAAGACATCCCAAAGTATTGATCTAGGCCCATTTTGGTATATTTCATGCCACTATTTCCCCGCCAAATGCGATCAAATAAAAAAAATTGTTCACTTTTTCACAAATTTTTTCACAAAGTTTAGGTTTCTCACTGAAATTATTTACAAACAACTTATGCAATTATAGCATAAATGATTGTAAATGCTTCTCTGGGATCCCCTTTGTTCAGAAATAGCAGACATATATGGCTTTGGCGTTGATTTTTGGTAATTAGAAGGCTGCTAAATGCCACTGCCCACAATACGTGTATTATGCTCAGCAGTGAAGGGGTTAATTAGGGAGCATGTAGGGAGCTTCTAGGGTTAATTTTAGCTTTCGTGTAGTGTAGTAGACAACCCCAAGTATTGATCTAGGCCCATTTTGGTATATTCCATGCCACCATTTCACCGCCAAATGCGATCAAATTAAAAAAAACGTTAATTTTTTCACAATTTTAGGTTTCTCACTGAAATTATTTACAAACAGCTTGTGCAATTATGGCACAAATGGTTGTAAATGCTTCTCTGGGATGCCCTTTGTTCAGAAATAGCAGACATATATGACTTTGGCGTTGCTTTTTGGTAATTAGAAAGTCGCTAAATGCTGCTGCGCATCACACGTGTATTATGGCTAGCAGTGAAGGGGTTAATTAGGTAGTTTGTAGGGAGCTTGCAGGGTTAATTTTAGCTTTAGTGTAGAGATCAGCCTCCCACCTGACACATCCCACCCCCTGATCCCTCCCAAACAGCTCCCTTCCCTCCCCCATCCCACAATTGTCCCCGCCATCTTAAGTACTGGCAGAAAGTCTGCCAGTACTAAAATAAAAGTTTTTGGGGTTTTTTTTTAAAAGAAAAAAAAAAAGCATATTTACATATGCTGTGTTTAGGATCCCCCCTTAACCCCCAACCTCCCTGATCCCCCCCAAAACAGCTCTCTAAGCCTCCCCCTCAGCCTTATTGGGGGCCATCTTGGCCAGTTTGACCAATCAAATGTTTATTTTTTTATTTTTTTTTATTTTTTCTGTAGTGTAGCTGCACTAACCCCCACCACCTAAATTACACCTAATGGGTTTTTTTTTACATTAAATGTCCCACTTTTATTTAGCTTTGGGACACATTTTTTCTGTAGTGTAGCGGCTCCCACCCGCTCCCTACCCGTGCACGCGCCCGCCCCCGCCACGTCGTGCACGTGCGCGCGCCCGCGCGCTCCCCCGGACTTCCCCGCCCACGATCCCGCCCCCCTCCACATGACCAGGGCCATCGATGGCCGCCACCCACCTCCCATACCGGCTCCCACCCACCAACGATACCGGCCATCGATGTCCGGTGCAGAGAGGGCCACAGAGTGGCTCTCTCTGCATCGGATGGCCGTAAAAGGTTATTGCAGGATGCCTCCATATCGAGGCATCACTGCAATAACCCGGAAAGCAGCTGGAAGCGAGCAGGATCGCTTCCAGCTGCTTTCCACACCGAGGACGTGCAGGGTACGTTCTCAGGCGTTAACTGCCTTTTTTCTGAGGACGTACCCTGCACGTCCTCGGTCATTAAGGGGTTAACAGCACATACACAGTTGTACTTTAAATAAAAGCAATCACAAATTCAAAAGAACAATTGTATCTGCCTTTGTACTTTCTATTTGCAAATGTTTTGACAGCCCATAACCTCCACCCTCTACAATATACCAATGCAACACTCGCTGTTTCCTCAGGCATAAGCTACTAGATATTGGTTGCAATTCATGTTAATTTCTGTTTAAATTTTAAAAACTTTAACTTTTTAATAAAAAAATATTTTTTTAACATCTTTAATTGCAGTTCATTTATATACATCATAAATAAATTGATTGTAATGACCCCTTAAGTCTACCTTATGTATGCCCTCATTTTTTTATGTATGTCTAAATAATTTCTACAAGGTAATCTATAGCAGCTATTCTAGCCTTAGTTGACAGTAAATTATTTATATGGTGTAGTTGATTACTATGTATCAGTTATTATACAGAAGAATTCAAATGTGAAGATCCTTATTTAATGTGTCTTAATTGCTAAATTATAATTACTGTTGTCAATTTATCTTATAAATAAACATATATTATTGCTATCTCCGTATGCGCTGTCACTATGTGTTGTGAAGGAAACAATATCCCCTTTCTAGCTGTAAAAGAATTATTATTACAATATGAACAAAAATGTTATACCCACGTCTAGATATGTTTGTCCAATATTATAACTATACAATGTGTTTAGATTTGTTGCTTCTCATAGTGAATTAATTTGTATCTATTGATGAGTATAATTCACATACCCAAAAAAGAGTCCGCGCTAAAAGCACGGATTCGATATAAACAAGGTGTATATTAGGCTAAAAATACATATGAAATGCAAAACAATAATACTCTAAGTAGAATATAAAATAAAATGTATTTAACCCCTTAGCGACCAAGGACGTTTCAGGCATGTCCTACAAAAAGTGCCTGACTAGTCCTTTGGTAATCTGAGCGCTGGAAGCGATCGAGATTGCTTCCAGCCACTCAAACAGTATTGCAGTGATGCCTTGATGTTGAGGCAACCTGCAATACTGTTCCTGACTGTCAGGCTCCGTTTTGATCGCTCCCAAGGAACGATCACTTCCGGTTTCATTCCACTTGGAGCCCAGCAGTCAGGCAGAGCATCGGAAGCCATTGGCAGGCTTCTGATGCTCTGACAGTGTCCTGAGTGCCTCGGTTTAAGTATTGGTGCATTTGCATGAGTACAAGTACTCATGCAAATACTTGGTATTGGCACTGATACCGATACTATTATCGGTATTGGTGCAACCCTAGTGTGAAGTGTATACCCATGCTGTTATTATTCATATCTTCCAAAATTTCTTCTAACTCTGATATTTCTCCCTCAATGGACGTTATCGATGTATCTTTTGTATAGTACAAGATTCACACCCAGTCTATGATTAGGGAAGAAAGACTCCTCCAAACTCCCATAAAGAGGTTTGCATAGCTGGGTCCGAATCTTATACCCGTAGGTGTTCCTGTCATGGGGAGCTTTAACCTCAGCAATAAGATACTGAACAAAGAGGAAAAGAAAGTTCTTAACTTGGGCTTAAATTTTGCCCCTACAGCTAGATTAAATAAATTTAATACTCACATCCATGTGAGTCAATTTATTAGAAAATTCACACTCAAAAGATATTTCCTAAAAAAAAAACAATCAAGAGGAATTGGATAAAACCCACACAAGTAGCAACAAGATCCAACACCCCAGATTTGAAACACTCAGGATTAAAACCTAAAACATGAGGATAACAGTGATAATGAAAGATATGATGATTCTAAAATAGAATTGTCCTTTATAACTGTCTACAATTGTGATAATGGACTAGTAAACAGATTCCACCATACACAGTGGCATCTAATTCAAACTGACCCCATAATAGGGAATAAAGTGCCAGAACATTAAAAAAATCTTCTATAAAAGAGCGAAAAATCTGAAAAACACTTTGGCCCCTTGTGAATTGAAAAGAAGGAGAGGCGGAGCACTGAGTTGATGAATAAAAACTTCCAAAATGTATTTATCAATTTAAAAGTACAACATGAAAATAGGATAAGGGTGCTATTCCTCTAATAGGAATCAGTTCAAACAGCTGCTGACATGTTTCGGCATTCTGCCGTTATCAAAGCTGCTGAACTGTGTAGGGAATACCCCGCCTTTTAAAACACAGTGGATGACTCCTATAGGGTAATAGAAAAAAGGTAGTATTTACATATTAACCAATTCATTTCCTTACAGGACTAATCTATATATACAAATGATCTAGGAACTATAGAGTTGGTAAAAAACCAGGATCAAAACAACACTAACAGTATGCATAAAGCTAATGACCGACTTCATAATAAACAAATAGCAAGTTCTATATAATAAACACATAGTTAGTGCAATGCTGCAAACAGATTCTCACTTGCATCAAATTCAAAGAAAGCCTAAAGTCAATGCAAAATATATGGTTTGGTGCCAATATAACTCGTTGTAGGCATAAATTATTCGTATCACTATCAAAAATATATCCCTGACAAAAAGATGCTAGAAGTGGATCCTATGATGCTTGTCATACATTAAACTCATTACCTTGTGAATTGAAACAAATAAAACAAAGAATCATGAAATTTAATATAGAAGGAAATCCCATACATGGCTTCTTTCCCTGTTGTGGGTGTCGGGCATGCCAGTATAGTAGTAAAATCAAAGAAATCCATGTAAATAATTTAAATTTTAAAATTTAAAGACCCCATAAGATGTCGTATAGAGGCATGATCTATATTATTAAACGCTTGTGCAAAAAGTATTACATAGGAGAAACGACCAAAACTCTCTGAGAAATGATCAGGGAACACCTCTCATGCAGTGATAGGGGCAATCTAGGAACTCATTTATACACACTCTTTAGGGATGTTCATAATATTTACCTAAAACACTTTAAATATTGGGGTATAATGAAAGTATAAACCGAATTGGAGAGGAGGTAACACAGAGCAGCATCGTTTTCAATTAGAAGCACAAATGATTTATAATATGGACACACTATATCCATTAGGATTTAACTCAGACCTCGAAATTTCCCCATTCCTGTAACCTTTTTTGGGTTTGATCAGTTTGAGTACTCACTACTGGGAATAATGGTTCTAAGTGTACATATTTGTCAAATACACTCATTCCAACATGAAATTGACATCACGAGTGTGATGAGAGCAGGATGTGATGTCACTAGTATGTGGGCGGGGCTTAGGTCCGGTGTCTGTGTCGCAGTTAGTTTAGTACAATCAACCTGACTAGATGTGTATTGTTATGCTCTGCAATAAAATAGAGTTGTACCATCATTACTGTGTCCTGCATATGTCCTGCATCTCATGACATGGTGTCAGAAGTTCTGGACTGCGCTTCTGTTCCTGATCGATTGCAATGTCAAAGTTTACCCCACCTGAGCCTTTCGACTTTTCTCAGCCTGCAGCTTGGCCCACATGGCGTCAGCGGTTTCAGCGCTTCAGGATTGCATCCAAACTGAACAAGGAGAGTGGTGAAGTACAAGTTAATTCTCTTTTATACTCCATGGGGAAAGATGTAGAGCCAGTGTTCAATGCTTTTACTTTCCAAGAAGGGGAAGAAGTTAACTTTGATATAGTTATGGATAAACTCAGTGCCCACTTTGTGCCCAAAAGAAATGTGATTCATGAGAGAGCTTGTTTTCACAAACGTAATCAGCGTGTGGGAGAATCTGTGGAGTCATTTGTGCGCAGCCTGTATGAATTAGCTGAATTCTGTGAGTTTGGTGTTGCTAAAGAAGAGCAAATCAGAGACAGAATAGTTATTGGAATTGCAGATGCTGAAGTCTCCCTGAAGCTGCAGTTAGAGCCTGATTTAACGTTAGACGGGGCTATTAGGATGGCCCGCCAGAGTGAACTGGTGAAAAAGCAAAGTGCTGATCTGAGGTCTGAGAGTATTGTGGATGAAGTGCAACAGTCTAGGAAAATTACTAGTGAAAGGCACAGTGTGAGCGGTAGATCTAAAGTACTGGAAAGGCCTAGAAGTGGATGGGCGCAACATGGCCGATGCACACGGTGCTACCGGGCTCATGATCAGAGTGCTATATGCCCAGCCAGAGATACAAGATGCAGAAAATGTAACAGAATAGGCCATTTTGAAGTGATGTGTAAAACTGAATACATTAAGGAGATGCAGGTGGACAGTGACCAGGAGGGTCAGGAAGTGTCTTTTGTGGGGTCTGTTGTGGAACGGACAAGCTCAGAGGAAGATTGGAAAGTTACTTTTACTGTAATGGGAGCCAAAGTTGATTTTAAGATTGACACAGGAGCAGATATCACTGTAATGTCTTTTGCTGAATTTATGAAACTGCCTCGACAGCCCCAGCTGGCGAAGGTTACTACAAATGTCCATAGTCCTGGTGGCCGTATTGATTGTGCGGGGAAATTTCTTGCCAGCTGTGAGTACAAACAGAGGAAGTTCACCATGTGGGTGCATGTGATCCGAGGTCAATGTGTTAACAGTTTATTGAGCAGAAAAGCAGCCTGTGACTTGGGCCTCGTGGCCAGAGTGAATGAGATCTCTGAAGATATGTTTGGCGAGTTGGGCCTACTGAACTGCAAACCTGTCCGTATAGCACTTAAAAGTGACGCAGTCCCATACAGTATTTCTACTCCTCGTAGAATTCCGTTCCCGCTCATGCCTCAAGTGGAGAAAGAGCTCATGCGCATGAAGTCTATGGGGGTTATTGAAGAGGTTGTTGAAGCAACTGATTGGTGTGCACCCATTGTTCCAGTTGCAAAGAAAAACGGGAAGGTGCGCATCTGTGTGGACCTGAAAAGGTTGAATGAGGCAGTGAAGTTGGAGAGATTTGTGCTGCCGACATTGGAAGATATAGCCCCGAAGTTGGCTGGGGCGAAGTTCTTTTCCACATTAGACGCTTCTAGCGGCTTTTGGCAGATCCCCCTGGATCCAAAGTGCCGCAAACTGACTACCTTTATCACACCGGTAGGTCGGTTCTGCTTCTGCAGACTCCCCTTTGGGATATCCTCCGCTCCTGAAATCTTTCAAAGGGAAATGAGTTCTCTCCTGAGTGGCCACGTGGGCACAGCGGTCGTCATGGACGACATTCTAGTGTATGGGTCTACAGTGGAGGAGCATGATCAGCGTTTGAGTTGTGTGCTGCAGGCTATCAAAGAGTCTGTGCTGAAGCTGAATAAAGAAAAATGTCATTTTAGGAAAACTGAATTATGCTACTTTGGGCATATCATCAATGGGGATGGCATCAAGCCGGACCCCGAGAAAATTTGGGCTATTGAACAGATGAAAAGCCCTTCTGATGTACATGAGCTGAGACAGATATTGGGCCTTGTAAATTACGTGGGCAAGTTTCTTCCAGATTTATCTACAGTTTTGCACCCTATCACAGAGTTGCTTAAGAAAGATGTTGCCTGGGTCTGGGGACCCTCACAGGAAAAAGCGTTCCTGCATGCCAAGTCACTGCTGGGGTCTGCCCCAGTGCTGGGGTTCTACGACCCTTCAAAAAAGACTGTGGTTAGTGCTGATGCAAGCAGTTATGGGTTGGGGGCTGCACTCCTGCAGCTGAATGACAACAAACTACAGCCCATCGCCTACTGTTCCCGCACACTGACGGCTGCGGAGTCAAAATACGCTCAAATTGAGAAAGAGTGCCTGGCTGCAGTTTGGGCCTGTGAGCACTTTCAGCGTTATCTAGTGGGTTTGGAGAAATTTAGTCTGGAAACTGACCACAAACCGCTAGTCCCTCTAATCAATTCTTATGACATTGACAAAACACCCTTGAGATGCCAGAGACTTTTAATGAGACTGCTCAGGTTCAATGTTCAGGCGGTGCATGTGCCGGGGAAACAACTGGTTGTGGCAGATACACTATCCAGGCTCCCGCTGGCTGCTGCTGAAGAATCCTCCATGGAATCGGATGTGAAAGTGTATGTTGATTCAGTTCTGGCCTCTAAGTCCATTTCTTCAAGGAAACTGGAAGAGATAAAGAAAGAGACATATTTGGACACAGATCTGCAAGAAGTTATAAGGTACATAAAAGATGGCTGGCCCGAGAGCCGGGCAGCCTGGATGTCTTTAAATGCTTACCAGCCAGAGAGGTCGCAGCTCACGGAGCTGGAGGGGTTGGTGCTGTTCCAAGACCGCATTGTAATTCCTGTCAGCATGAGGAAGGAGATGTTAAACAGGATTCACGATGGCCACTTAGGCATTACAAAGTGCAGAGAAAGGGCAGCTACAGCTGTGTGGTGGCCTGGGATCAGCTCCGACATTGCAAATCACGTGTCTAAATGTGCCTTTTGCCGGGAACGCCGGCCTACTCAAAGAAGGGAGCCCTTAATGTCTACTCCGCTGCTTGCGGGGCCGTGGCAGAAAATAGCTGCTGATTTGTGTGAACTGCACGGGAAAAAGTTTCTTGTTGTGATCGACTACTATTCCAGGTATTTGGAAATTGCACCCCTGAATGATATCACAAGTCAGGCCGTTATCATTCGCCTGAAGAGCTTGTTCGCCCGCTGGGGCATTCCAATGGAGCTGGTGAGTGATAATGGTATGCAGTTCGCTTCTACAGAGTTCAGTGCTTTCAGCAGGGAATATGATTTTGTACATTCCACGTCAAGTCCACATTATCCGCAGGCCAACGGAATGGCTGAGAGGGCAGTTCAAACAACAAAATTCATTCTAGAGCAGTCTGAGCCGTACCTAGCCCTCTTGTCATACAGGGCGACGCCCATTCAAGCCACCGGGTTTATCCCGGCACAGCTGATGCTAGGACGCCAGATTCGCACCACTTTACCCTCAGTGGGTGTCTTCAAGCCGCCTGGCCCTGTTCCTCGGGACGAAGTCCTTAGGAGGGATGAAGAGGCCAAAAAGGGTTATCGTTTCTTCTACGACAGGAGACATTCTGTCAGGCCTTTACAGGAACTGAAAGCTGGCCAAAGTGTCAGAATTAAACTGGATGATGAGAAGAAATGGAAGACGCCTGCTACGGTAGTGGGCCGCTCTCCAGAACCAAGGTCTTATACAGTCCTTACAGAGGGAGGGACGGTTACACGCCGTAACCGAAGACATCTTCAGCCTGTACCTGAGAGTCTGGAACCGGATACCTCAGTACCACCGCCGGTGGGATCCCCTGTTCTAAGAGAGGTGCCTTCCCCTCAGCAAGATCACAGCGGGGATATATCTTTGCCTCCAGCAGACTCTTGTTCACCATCTTCTGTATCAGAGGACAGTTCATGCAAAGTTACATCAAGCGGAAGAGTGGTCAAACTTCCGGCCCGATACAGGGACTGACTTTAGCTAGAACAGTGACCGGAAGTATGGGCAGAATAATCCCATGGTCACTGTGGACTAGGGTAGTCTACCCCGATGTCCAAGTCAGGATGTAATTTATTTGTTCATGTTTTCTAATCTATCTGTTTTTATAATGTTCAAAAACAAAAATGTTGTTGTATACCCTGTTGGTGTACCTTGTTATTTATTATATGCAAATGTATGTTTTGCCTTTGAAAAAGGGGAAGATGTGATGAGAGCAGGATGTGATGTCACTAGTATGTGGGCGGGGCTTAGGTCCGGTGTCTGTGTCGCAGTTAGTTTAGTACAATCAACCTGACTAGATGTGTATTGTTATGCTCTGCAATAAAATAGAGTTGTACCATCATTACTGTGTCCTGCATATGTCCTGCATCTCATGACAACGAGTGTTATACTAAACGGAGTAACTTTTATTCATCTTATTAATTGAGAGACTGAGTACTCACCTTTTTATCCTTGATTATTATAATTTTTTTATCCTTGATTATTATAAAGGGAGACGTCCATTTATTGTTAATAATCATTTAATTGATATATTTTACATTGATATTTCATATTAGTTTTATTAACCCCTTAGTGACCACAGCCCTTTTCAATATTTTTTTCAATTTTCTTACCGTTAAGGACCAGGGATATTTTTACATTTCTGCTGTGTTAGTGTTTAACTGTAATTTTTGTTTGATCCCATCAGCAACTTAATTTATTTCATTAGAATATGTATCCCTAGATATTTGAATAAGATCTCTACTATGTAACCAATAACATATTTTGATATTTCTTAAATAGGTTCCATGCACCTTAATTTTACATTTTACATTTATTAACTGCATATAATCACATTTTCATATTATGAATCACATCCATAGAATAGCAAATGATAACTTTAATAAGAGTATTGTGACTTTTCTTTTTCTTCCACTGTTGCTATCGATATTTGTTATATTTAGAGATTTTAAATTATGTCATCTTTGTTATATACTTTCTGCTTTTATTCTTTATTATTTCCAATATATTTATTTATGTGCTATTTTTTATTTTTTTAGTTTATTAGGAAGTATTTTTATAGACTCCTATTATTACCAAATTTGGGATAATAATCCACTTTAAGCCAGAACAGGCAATTCAAATGATGAATACCACCTTAAATATAAGGAAATTTCACATCGAATCAGAAGAGTTGGGGGTATTTAAAAGACAGCAAAGTGACTCACAAATACATGTCTTGATTAAGCCTGAGGGAAAAACGTGTGAACCTGGACATATAGTCACTTTGATTCCTGTGACTGCTCAGCTATATACCCCATCTACCCTGAGGAGTTCAACAATTGAATGAAGGGAGGTGGTGTGAATGGAAGTTTCTATCTATACTACTACTCACATATTAACAAGCAGTGCACCTTAATGGTAAACAACTTGGATATATAGTCAATTTGATTTCTGTGACCGCCAAGCTACACACCCCATCCACCCCGAGAAGTCCATTTATTGAATGGAGGGAGTTGGTGTGGACTGAATGTTCGACTTGTATTTGCTATTTGCAAACTTGAAAAGCATAACACTTCAATGGTAACAAAGCTACACCTAATTGGAATAGATGTTGTATCCTTTTTTTGTAAATTGTATCAACAGTATTCTTCTGCAAGGCATTTCTACCTTTGACATATAAGGAGTCATGTGGGCCTGTCTGATAAGCCGCTTCCGGATACCAGCGATAGCCGCAAACGCGGAGTATAGTCGCAGAAAGCACTAATCTGAGTATACTACTCACTAGAAGGAGGCACTGGAAGGTAAATTTGTCCTTTATCAAATTGGACTGCCCCCAGAGGGAATTGAAGAACCGCAAGCCTAAGGTACATATTTGTCAAATACACTCATTCCAACATGAAATTGACATTACGAGTGTTATACTAAATGGAGTGATTTTATTAATCTTATTAAATGAGAGACTGAGTACTCACCTTTTTATCCTTGATACTTCTCCTCTAGGTTTTTATTTTGATTTTTTTCTAGAGGGAGACATCCCTTTATTGTTAATAATCATTAAATTGATATATTTTACATTGATATTTCATGTTAGTATTATTAAATATATTTTATTTTATATTCTACTTAAAGCATTATTGTTTCATATTTCACATGTATTTTTAGCCTAATGTACACCATGTTTAATTGTTTATATAAAATCCGTGCTTTTAGCGTTGACTCTTTTTTTGGTACACGCATATTTTTTTTCTCTTGAGGGGATAAGACAGCTGTTTTATCAAGATGCTTCCACCAACTGAAGTGGTCCTTTTTTATGATGAAATATACGTACTACTAATCTAACAATGTTTTCTTTCTTAGTTGGTGAGAGTCCATGATTTCTTACTTGTGGGAATTCATCTCCTGACAACCAGGAGAAGGCAAATATATCCTACACTAAAGCTTTAAGTATCCCTCCTACTTCCCTTCCTCTCCCAGTAGTTCTTTGCCTCATCAAGGAGAAGGTAAGGAAAGAGGTGATCAGGATTTATTGAAGATTTACAGGGATATTATTCCCACATTTTCGCTCAATGTATAGTTCCTGGAAGAGAGAGACACAGAGTACCTGCTTTGCAATATAAATCTCCTCTCTGATGTTGTGGTCACAAGCCTGCCATGAGCACTGCTGGGAAGTTCCTTTAGCCTCCTCCTGTTTTGCCATGAAGATGTATTCCCAAAGTAAGTTACAGTACAGGATGGGCTCTCTACTGTGTCCTCAAGACTAGTTGTTGGGTAAGAACAGTGGAGGGGACATTACCTGGGTGAGTACCTGCATATCTCACACAGCCCACAGGCTATCTGTAGTACATGCACTCATGTACATCATAGCCAGGTCTCAACAGCTACCTCAGTCTATAGCACACAGTACATGTAAGCACTGCAAGAAGCATCACAATACTAATCTGTGATACAGATCAACTTGGTAACCAGCCTTTTATACTGGGGGCACAATGTTTTTCCAGTCAAGGGTTTTTGCACTTCTTATTTTACCAAGGTTTTGGAATCACTTGTAACCCTTTCGGTTCTAGGGTTATAACTTATTTTTTTTTAGATACTTATGCATGTAGGTCTTAGTGCTTATACTTTGGGTTAGTTTCACATACTGCAGTCCCTTTAAAAATGAGTCTCATATGATTCAGAGCACAGCACAAGATTTTACTGCACTGTCAGTTTGGGTGCGCTATTTGCCTCATCCTGTTTGCAGTACATAATTGTACCATCATTTTTGGTTTCTATACTTTTGAAATAGAGTAAGTTTATTGTTGTGCTTTTGTGAGTTTAACATCGGCAGTACATAGTAGACATGTGCATTTCGTTTCGTTCAGAATTGCAATTTGAGCGAATTTGTCAAATTCGGAGCTTCGGATCGATTCAAATTTCCGAATTACCGTAGCACTGAAACTAACAAATAAATATGAATTAGTTTGGATTTATTTGTTACATTCGGATGGCCATGGACTAATCACAATTACACTAGTATTGTACAGTATATTAGGTTATATCACTCTGCTATGTGTTACACCTAATATTACAGTAGATAATACTAGTCTAATACACAGCACATCCCACCTAACACATACCAAACTACCAAATTTTTTAATCGAATCCGGACCGAATACATCTGAATTGATTTGAATCCGAAAACAAATGCATTTGAATGTATCCAAATTCGAATTGATCCGAAAATGAAATTTGAAAACATCCAAATTGATCCGAAACAAATTTTTCCGCGGCGCACAAGTCTAGTACATAGGTGCACTGTAATTCTTGGGGACCAATACTATAGCAAAATAAGAAGGTTTATATTGTGCTTTTTGAGAGATACCTTCTACTTTTCATTTTCCCTCCTGTGAGTCCCTTGACAGAGATACTACCCAATTGACCCAGAAAAAAAATTATTGTGAAAAAGGGGCTAGTCGCTGTGATTTATTGTACTTTTCTGGCTCTGTAGGGCTACAATCACTAGAGGGCAGATCCAATGATTTTGCTAAACATTCTTATGCCTGGAAAATTAGTTGCTATGCACCTTATAGCTCAATTTTTCAGATCTTACCTAGGATCCGCTTTAATATACAGTATGTTCTCTGCCTGTGTATTATACGCAAGGTGGGCTTCATGATTCTTTTCAGACTTTATCAGTCATTTACACTGAGAATTATGGAGGTTGTACCACCTTCAAGTAAGTGTACGTTTACATATATTTCTACAAGTTCAGTTTTCTCACTCTGACAAAAATGTTCCTCCTCTGAGAGGGGATTGTCTACTGAGGCATTATCCTCCACTTCTGATCAGGAATCACGTCCTGGTACATCCTGGTCTTTAAGGGGTAGTTTTTGCCCCTCACTCCTCACATTTAGGTTGTAATGCAGATCTATTCCACTCCAAAATATATTCTATTCATTGGGCTTCTTGAAACTTAGTATGGGTTGATTATGTGTACATAGATTTGCAGGGGAGCAATGGCTGTAAAGGGACAGTAAAGTCAAAATTTAAACTTTCATGATTCAAAAAGAACATGCAATTTTAACATTTTTCGAATTTACTTCTCATCTAATTTTGCTTCTTTATTTTGGTATCAATTGTTAAAAAGCATACATAGGTAGGCTCAGAAGCAATACACTACCATGAGCAAGCTGCTTGTCACTGTCTCACCCAATGTGTTCAGCTAGGCCCCAGTAGATCATTGCTCTCCTTCAATCAAGGATACAAAGAGAATGAAGCAAATTTGATAATAGAAGTAAATCTGAAAATTGTATGCTCTGAAACCCAAAAGTTTCCTTTCATTATTATATCTGTTTAAGGTCTATTTCTCAACTCTGTATGTTTATTGTATAACTTGTTTCCTGTGAAGAAGGGGCAATTTATTTCTGCAGACACAAATTCACAATTTTAAGAACTACAAAACCAATAATATGTGATAATATCTTCAGACAAATTGGCCAAAACATTCTGACCAAAACCATTGGGAGAGCTTGATATTGTGAATGAATTAAATTAATTTACCAAAAGAAATTAAACAACATAGCCATGAATATACAGCAACTTGCTATATAATTTAAAAATTAATGTATATTTCAGAATAAATAACCTTTAGATTATAATGTATCTTAAATATAAACTCTTTAGACAGATTTTTCCTCAAAAAGTATTTTATATAAAACAAATCGTTTTTTAAATGATTTTTTTTATTTAAATAAAATAAAATCCGATTTTTTTATTTTATTTAAATAAACATTGATTTTTATCCACCCTGTTATCAATTTGTCTTTGTTCTTTTGGTATCTTTTGTTAAAAAGCAGGGGCATATGCTCAGGAGCCAGCTCATTTCTGGAGCACTATATGGCAGCAATTTGAAAGAATGTTATCCATTTTCAAGAGCAATGGATCGCAGCACTATTTCCAGCCATTTAATGCTCCAAATGCCTACCTAGGTATCTCTTCAACACAGAATACCATGGGAATTAAGCAAATGTGATAATAGAAGTAAATTGGAAACTTTTTAAAAATTGTATGCTCTGTCTGATTCCCAAAAGAAAGTGTTTGTTTGCATATCCTTTTTAATGTTGTTTTTTAACCCCTTAACGACATGCGTCGTACAGGGAACGTTGCACACAACCTGGTCTTTAAAGACCAGCGACGTACCCTGTACGATGTTGGGGATTAAAGCGGCTGTAAGCGATCCTGATCACTTCCAGCCTCTTTACGGTTATTGCAGTGATGCCTCGATATCGAGGCATCCTGCAATAACATTTTTCCCCCATCCGATGCAGAGAGAGCCACTCTGTGGCCCTCTCTGCACCGGCATCGATGGCCGCAATCGTTGGTGGGTGGGAGCTGACGTGGGAGGTGGGCGGCCATCGATGAAAGACTGAAGAGAGAGGGGGCGGGATCAGGGGCAGGGTTGTTGGGATCGCGCATGGGCGGGCGTGTACACGGGGAGGGAGCGGGTGGGAACCGCTACACTACAGAAAAAACATTTCTTATAAGTGGCAGTAAGGGGGGATAAAATCCCTAATAAAAGTAAATCTAAGGGATCTGGGAGCGGGTGGGGGATCGGTCTGTGGGGGGGGGGAAGCTACGCTACAGAAAAAAGGAAGAAAAAAGGAAGAAAAAAAAAAACAGTTTTATTTGCAAACTATAAATAAAAAAATATTTGTGAAAAAGTGAACAATTTTTTTTTTATTTAATCGCATTTGGTGGTGAAATGGTGGCATGAAATATACCAAAATGGGCTTAGATCAATAGTTTGGGATGTCTTCTAAAAAAATATAATTTATGCTTACCTGATAAATTTATTTCTCTTGTAGTGTATCCAGTCCACGGATCATCCATTACTTGTGGGATATATTCCCTTCCCAACAGGAAGTTGCTAGAGGATCACCCACAGCAGAGCTGCTATATAGCTCCTCCCCTCACATGTCATATCCAGTCATTCGACCGAAACAAGACAAGAAAGGAGAAACCATAGGGTGCAGTGGTGACTGTAGTTTAATTAATTAAAAATTTAGATCTGCCTTAAAAAGACAGGGCGGGCCGTGGACTGGATACACTACAAGAGAAATAAATTTATCAGGTAAGCATAAATTATGTTTTCTCTTGTTAAGTGTATCCAATCCACGGATCATCCATTACTTGTGGGATACCAATACCAAAGCTTAAGTACACGGATGATGGGAGGGACAAGGCAGGAACTTAAACGGAAGGAACCACTGCCTGTAGAACCTTTCTCCCAAAAACAGCCTCCGAAGAAGCAAAAATGTCAAATTTGTAAAATTTTGAAAAAGTGTGAAGCGAAGACCAAGTCGCAGCCTTGCAAATCTGTTCAACAGAGGCCTCATTCTTAAAGGCCCAGGTGGAAGCCACAGCTCTAGTAGAATGAGCTGTAATCCTTTCAGGGGGCTGCTGTCCAGCAGTCTCATAGGCTAAGCGTATTATGCTTCAAAGCCAAAAGGAGAGAGAGGTTGCCGAAGCTTTTTGACCTCTCCTCTGTCCAGAATAAACGACAAACAGGGCAGATGTTTGACAAAAATCTTTAGTTGCCTGTAAGTAGAACTTCAAGGCACGGACTACGTCCAGATTATGCAAAAGACGTTCCTTCTTTGAAGAAGGATTAGGGCACAATGATGGGACAACAATGTCTTGATTGATATTCCTGTTAGAAACCACCTTAGGTAAAAACCCAGGTTTAGTACGCAGAACTACCTTGTCTGAATGGAAAATCAGATAAGGAGAATCACAATGTAAGGCAGATAACTCAGAGACTCTTCGAGCTGAGGAAATAGCCATCAAAAACAGAACTTTCCAAGATAAAAGTTTAATATCAATGGAATGAAGGGGTTCAAACGGAATTCCTTGAAGAACTTTAAGAACCAAGTTTAAGCTCCACGGAGTAGCAACAGTTTTAAACACAGGCTTAATCCTAGCCAAAGCCTGACAAAAAGCCTGGACGTCTGGAACGTCTGCCAGACGCTTGTGCAAAAGAATAGACAGAGCAGAAATCTGTCCTTTTAACAAACTAGCAGATAAGCCTTTTTCCAAACCCTCTTGGAGAAAAGACAATATCCTAGGAATCCTAACCTTACTCCATGAGTAACTCTTGGATTCGCACCAATACAAGTATTTACGCCATATCTTATGGTAGATTTTCCTGGTAACAGGCTTTCGTGCCTGTATTAAGGTATCAATAACTGACTCGGAGAAGCCACGCTTTGATAGGATCAAGTGTTCAATCTCCATGCAGTCAGTCTCAGAGAAATTAGATTTGGATGATTGAAAGGACCTTGTATTAGAAGGTCTTGCCTCAGAGGCAGAGTCCATGGTAGACAGGACGACATGTCCACTAGGTCTGCATACCAGGTCCTGCGTGGCCACGCAGGCGCTATCAGAATCACCGATGCTCTCTCCTGTTTGATCTTGGCAATCAGTCAAGGCAGCAGAGGAAATGGTGGAAACACATAAGCCATGTTGAAGAACCAAGGAGCTGCTAGAGCATCTATCAGCGTCGCTTCCGGGTCCCTGGACCTGGATCTGTAACGAGTAAGTTTGGCGTTCTGGCGAGACGCCATGAGATCCAGTTAAGGTTTGCCCCAACGATGGACCAGTTGAGCAAACACTTCCGGATGGAGTTCCCACTCCCCCGGATGAAAAGTCTGACGACTTAGAAAGTCCGCCTCCCAGTTCTCCACGCCTGGGATGTGGATCGCTGACAAGTGGCAAGAGTGAGACTCTGCCCAGTGAATTATCTTTGAGACTTCTAACATCGCTAGGGAGCTCCTGGTTCCCCCTTGATGGTTGATGTAAGCCACAGTTGTGATGTTGTCCGACTGAAATCTGATGAACCTCAGTGTTGCTAACTGAGGCCAAGCTAGAAGAGCATTGAATATTGCTCTTAACTCCAGAATATTTATTGGGAGGAGTTTCTCCTCCTGAGTCCACGATCCCTGAGCCTTCAGGGAATTCCAGACTGCGCCCCAGCCTAGAAGGCTGGCATCTGTTGTTACAATCGTCCAATCTGGCCTGCGAAAGGTCATACCCTTGGACAGATGGACCCGAGATAGCCACCAGAGAAGAGAATCTCTGGTCTCTTGATCCAGATTTAGTAGAGGGGACAAATCTGAGTAATCCCCATTCCACTGACCTAGCATGCACAATTGCAGCGGTCTGAGATGCAGGCGCGCAAATGGCACTATGTCCATTGCCGCTACCATTATGCCGATTACTTCCATGCACTGAGCCACTGACGGGCGTGGAATGGAATGAAGGACACAGCAAGCATTTAAAAGTTTTGATAACCTGGCCTCCGTCAGGTAAATTTTCATTTCTACAAAATCTATCAGAGTCCCTAGGAAGGAGACTCTTGTGAGTGGTGATAGAGAACTCTTTTCCACGTTCACCTTCCACCCATGCAACCTCAGAAATGCCAGAACTATCTCTGTATGAGACTTGGCAATTTGAAAGCTTGACGCCTGTATCAGGATGTCATCTAGATACGGAGCCACCGCTATGCCTCGCGGTCTTAGAACCACCAGAAGTGAGCCCAGAACCTTTGTAAAAATTCTCGGGGCCGTAGCCAACCCGAAGGGGAGAGCTACAAATTGGTAATGCCTGTCTAGAAAGGCAAATCTTAGGAACCGATGATGATCTTTGTGAATCGGTATGTGAAGGTAGGCATCCTTTAAGTCCACTGTGGTCATGTACTGACCCTCTTGGATCATGGGTAGGATGGTCCGAATAGTTTCCATTTTGAATGATGGAACTCTTAGGCATTTGTTTAAGATCTTTAGGTCCAAGATTGGTCTGAAGGTTCCTTCTTTCTTGGGAACCACGAACAGATTTGAATAAAATACCTGTCCTTGTTCAGTCCGTGGAACTGGGTGGATCACCCCCATTACTATGAGGTCTTGTACACAGCGTAGGAATGCCTCTTTCTTTATCTGGTTTTCTGATAACCTTGAAAGATGGAATCTCCCTTGAGGAGGAGAAGCCTTGAAGTCCAGAAGATATCCCTGAGATATGATCTCCAAAGCCCAGGGATCCTGGACATCTCTTGCCCACGCCTGGGCGAAGAGAGAAAGTCTGCCCCCCACTAGATCCGTTTCCGGATAGGGGGCCGTTCCTTCATGCTGTCTTGGGGGCAGTAGCAGGTTTTCTGGCCTGCTTGCCCTTGTTCCAGGACTGGTTAGGTTTCCAGGCCTGTCTGGAATGAGCAACAGTTCCTTCCTGTTTTGGAGCGGAGGAAGTTGATGCTGCTCCTGCCTTGAAATTTCGAAAGGCACGAAAATTAGACTGTTTTTGATTTGGCCCTGTCCTGAGGAAGGGTATGACCCTTACCTCCAGTAATGTCAGCAATAATTTCTTTCAAGCTGGGCCCGAATAAGGTCTGCCCCTTGAAAGGAATATTAAGTAATTTAGATTTAGAAGTCACGTCAGCTGACCAGGATTTAAGCCATAGCGCTCTCCGCGCCTGGATGGCGAATCCGGAGTTCTTAGCCGTTAGTTTAGTCAAATGTACAGTGGCATCAGAAACAAATGAGTTAGCTAGCTTAAGTGATTTAAGCTTGTCCATAATTTCATCCAATGGAGCTGTGTGAATGGCCTCTTCCAGAGACTCAAACCAGAATGCCGCAGCAGCAGTGACAGGCGCAATGCATGCAAGGGGCTGCAGGATAAAACCTTGTTGAACAAACATTTTCTTAAGGTAACCTTCTAATTTTTTATCCATTGGATCCGAAAAAGCACAACTATGCTCAACCGGGATAGTGGTATGCTTTGCTAAAGTAGAAACTGCTCCCTCCACCTTAAGGACCGTCTGCCATAAGTCCCGTGTAGTGGCGTCTATTGGAAACATTTTTCTAAATATAGGAGGTGGGGAAAAGAGCACACCGGGTCTATCCCACTCCTTGCTAATTATTTCTGTAAGCCTTTTAGGTATAGGGAAAACATCAGTACACACCGGCACCACATAGTATCTATCCAGCCTACACAATTTCTCTGTAATTGCAACTGTGTTACAGTCGTTCAGAGCAGCTAAAACCTCCCCAAGCAATACACGGAGGTTCTCAAGCTTAAATTTAAAATTAGAGATCTCTGAATCAGGTTTCCCCGGATCAGATCCGTCACCCACAGAATGAAGCTCTCCGTCCTCATGTTCTGCAAACTGTGACGCAGTATCAGACATGGCTCTTACAGCACCAGCGCGCTCTGCATCTCTCCTAATCCCAGAGCTATCGCGCTTGCCTCTCAATTCTGGCAATCTAGATAATACTTCTGACAGGGTATTATTCATGATTGTAGCCATGTCCTGTAAAGTAATTGCTATGGGCGTCTCTGATGTACTTGGCGCCATAATAGCATGCGCCCCCTGAGCGGGAGGCGAAGGTACTGACACGTGAGGAGAGTTAGTCGGCATAGCTTCCCCCTCGTCGTCTGGTGATAATTCTTTTATAGATAAAGACTGACCTTTATTATTTAAAGTGAAATCAATACATTTAGTACACATATTTCTATGGGGCTCCACACTGGCTTTCAAACATAATGAACAAGTAGATTCATCTATGTCAGACATGTTTAAACAGACTAGCAATAAGACTGGCAAGCTTGAAAAACACTTCACAATAAGTTTACAAGCAATATAAAAAACGCTACTGCGCCTTTAAGAAGCACAAAACCTGTCTCAAGTTGAAATAACAATGAACCAAAGCAGTTATACCAACCAAATTTTCACAGTAAATGTATTAAGTTAGCAGAGCATTGCACCCACTTGCAAATGGATAATTAACCCCTTAATACCCAAAACGGATAAACAATAGAGAAAAAACGTTTTTTAAAACAGTCAAACACACTGTCACAGCTCTGCTGTGACTGATTACCTCCCTCAATATGACTTTTGAAGCCTTTTGAGCCCTCTAGAGAAGTCCTGGATCATGCAGGAAGAAGCAGGAAGTCTGAGTCTGAATTTTTACTGCGCAAAAAAGCGCTAAAATAGGCTCCTCCCACTCATATTACAACAGTGGGAAGCCTCAGTTAACTGTTTCTATGCAGAAATTAAGCCAGCCATGTGGAAAAATTATGCCCCAATAAGTTTTATCACCAAATGTATGTTAAAAAACAATTAAACATGCCAGTAAACGTTTTAAAACACATTTTTTAAAGAGTATATATCTCTATTAATAAGCCTGATACCAGTCGCTTTCACTGCATTTAAGGCTTTACTTACATTACTTTGGTATCAGCAGCATTTTCTTAGTCAATTCCATTCCTTAGAAAAATATTTTACTGCACATACCTTAGTTGCAGGAAAAACCTGCACGCCATTCCCTTTCTGAAGTTACCTCACTCCTCAGAATGTGTGAGAACAGCAAGTGGATCTTAGTTACTTCTGCTAAGATCATAGAAAACGCAGGCAGATTCTTCTTCCAAATACTGCCTGAGAAAAAACAGCACACTCCGGTGCCATTTAAAAATAACAAACTTTTGATTGAAGAAATAAACTAAGTATAAAACACCACAGTCCTCTCACGACCTCCATCTATGTTGAGGGTTGCAAGTGAATGACTGGATATGACATGTGAGGGGAGGAGCTATATAGCAGCTCTGCTGTGGGTGATCCTCTTGCAACTTCCTGTTGGGAAGGGAATATATCCCACAAGTAATGGATGATCCGTGGACTGGATACACTTAACAAGAGAAAATATATATACATGTCAATGGATATTCAGGGATTCCTGAAAGATATCAGTGTTCCAATGTAACTAGCGCTAATTTTGAAAAAAAGTGGTTTGGAAATAGCAAAGTGCTACTTGTATTTATTGCCCTATAACTTGCAAAAAAACAAACAAAGAACATGTAAACATTGGGTATTTCTAAACTCAGGACAAAATTTAGAAACTATTTAGCATGGGTGTTTTTTGGTGATTGTAGATGTGTAAAAGATTGTGGAGGTCAAAGTTAGAAAAAGTGTGTTTTTTTTCATTTTTTCCTCATATTTTATAATTTTTTTGAAAGTAAATGATAAGATATGATGAAAATAATGGTATCTTTAAAAGTCCATTTAATGGCGAGTATATAATATGTGTGGGTACAGTAAATGTGTAAGAGGAAAATTACAGCTAAACACAAACACAGCAGGAATTTAAAAATAGCCCTGGTCCTTCAGGGAAAGAAATTGAAAAATGGCCTTGTCCTTAAGGGGTTAAGCAAGCACCTAAAGTGGGAGCTTCCTACATAAATGTGTTGCTTTTCAATATTATATCTGTATTGTAAGTTTCACATAAAGTTTGTCAATTCATGACTAGCTTTAGCATTAACAAACAAACATATTTTTAATTTTGTTGAACTTGAAACCGATAAAATTTATTTCCAACTAAAGCATTTTTTTTTCTTTTAACTAGGTGTACATAACATTAAATATCCAACATTTGTTTCCGGCTTATTACAAAATGGCAGCTTTGGAAGTTGATTTTCTCAGAGATCAAGGTAAGTAATACATTTGGTGCTCTTTTTGTCATATACTTTTCTTGGCTGAGCTTAATGAAATAGGTATAACTCATTTAAGGAGTCTGCGACTGGTAAAGTATATTAAAGATGTGAACATTTAGCAGAGCTTTTTCTGTGCTTGCCTTGTCTGCAATTTCACAATTTCATATAAAGACGTAGCATTTTTCTCCAGTGATAAACTGTTCTTTTGTGGTTCTATGTAAATTTAAAAAAACTAAATGATCCTGTGGAAGTAGCTGGGTGCATTTGATAAAAATAAAGCAACGCATTTCTGGCCATAGGGTAGATTTATCATTACTGTGCCAGTTGCTGCTACACTTAGCTTTTAAATTGCACCTGACAAGGATGTCCCAAAAGGCAAACACTAGGGGATGTCATTGACTGATAAAGCATTAGCTAGTGAATGCTATGGTTTTGTTTGTTTTTTTTGTTTATCTTTTTCTTTTACCTATTATGTTAAACGATTCTCTCCAAGAGCAGAAAGCTGCAGTTTATTTAAAGTGAAGGTAAACTTTGATGAATGAAAGCCGTTTTTTTAAAATACTATTAAAAACAGGGGCACTTTCATTCATCAAAGTTTAGAAGGCAGCCGTTTTGATTAAAAACTTACCTTTGTTTTTTTTCACAGCCAGAGCAGCTTCCCCCACCTAGAGATCCTCTCTTCACATGTCAGCAATGACTAATCCAGCTTCCTCCAATCACGGCATGGCCTCAGGCAATGACTACCCTGGGGGGGGAAAGCCGTGATTGGAGGACGCTGGATTAGTCATTGATGAAGTGTGAAGAGAGGATCTCCGGATGGGGGAAGCTACTCTGGCTGTGCAAAGAAGAGAGGAAAGTTTTTAATCAAAACGGCTGCTTTGTAAACTTTGATGAATGAAAGTGCCCCTGTTTTTAATAGTATTTTTAAAAAAACAGGCTTTCATTCATCAAAGTTTACCTTCACTTTAACACTAAATAAATAGTACGAAATTGATTTTAATTAAAGGGACATTGTAGTAGAAACATTGCAGCTAATTCATAACAGCCTGTAATTTTTGTACTACTCACCTTGGACCATTGGGCAAGATAACATATGTGGCATCACCCGCAAAAGCCGGCAACGCCGCTCTTTACACAATTTTGGTATCGCATTTACACGCTGCATATAAATGTGGCGCGTATATTTCACCCGTCTCCCAGAATTTTTACTCCCATAAGCTAAGATAGAACCGCATTGCAAATCGGTATCACATATTCAGGGCAAGGACTTTTTGCTCCATTTTCACCTGGCCACACATAGGCAGGTGCAGCAAGCTTTGCGCTGAGTATGTGAGCACCGTAAGCCCCTGAAAATAGTAACTAACACCTAATGCATGTGCAATATCTAACTACCTTCGGAAAATAACTAACACATAACTAATGCGCAATATCTATCTACCTGTCAGCTGCCAATCCCCACCGCAATAACTAATAAACTATATTAACCCCTAATCTGCCAACCCCCCACAACGCTATGTACCTAATAAAGTGATTAACCCCTAAACCGCCATCACCCCACAACGCAATATACCTTAATAAACTATTAACCCCTAATCTGCCATTCACCCATATCGTAAAGTACCTATTAAAACTATTAAACCCTAAACCACCACCCCCCACCAACCCAATAAGCTAAATTAACCTATTAACCCCTAATCCGCAAAACCCTCACATCGCAATAATCCTCATAAAACTATTAACCCCTAAACCGCCAATCCCACACAACGCAATAATTCTAATAAAACTATTAACCCCTAAACCACCAATCCCACACAACACAATAACCATAATAAAACTATTAACTGCCAAACCCCCACAACGCAAATAACTAATTAAATTACTAAACCCCCTAACCTAACACCCCCTAAATTAACCCCATTACATAAATTAAAAAGTACTAAGTTACAAACAATTAAAATAAAAAAAAGCTAACATTACTTAAGAATAAAAAAACCTAGAATTAAATTAATCTAAGATTACAAAAAATAAAAAAGTCTAAAATTACATAAAATAATAAACAAAATTATCAAAAATAAAAAAATTGAACCTAATCCCTATGAAACTAAAAGTCCCCCCAAAATAAAAACACCCCCTAATCTAATGCTAAACTACCAATAGCCCTTAAAGGGACAGTCATTATTCAGATTTTTTTTAATCAACTTTCCAATTTACTTTTGTCCTCAAATTTGCTTTTTTCTCTTGGTATTCTTAGTTTAAACTAAACATAGGTAGGCTCATATGCTAATTTCTAAGCATTTGAGGGCTGCCTCTTATCACATGCTTTTTAAATCTCTTTTCAACACAAAGAGACAGAAAGTACACGTGGGCCATATAGATAAAACTGTGTTCAGGCATAGGGGGTTATTTAAGATTTAGCACAAAACAATGCTAAATTTAAGACAATAGATAATAAACAGTCACAGTCATGTGATCAGGGGGCTGGAAGAAGGTTCCTAGATACAAGGTAATCACACAAGTAAAAAGTATATTAATATAACTGTGTTGGTAGTGCAAAACTGGGGAATGGGTAATAAAGGGATTATCTATCTTTTAAAACAATAACAATTCTATGGTAGACTGTCCCTTTAAAAGGGCTTTTTGTAGGGCATGCCCTAAGTTAAACAGCTCTTTTACCTTAAAAAACTACTAAATTCCCCTCTAACAGTAAAACCCCACATCCACTAAATTCCCCAAAATAAAAAACCTAACACTAAAAAATCCTAAACTGTTGTCTTCTTCCAAGCTGCGACATCTTCTATCTTCTTCCAGGAACAAGCTGGCGCGGAGCAGACCGCAGAACTGAAGTACCCCATATTTAAACGCGTACCTTGAATTCAATCCTCAGTGTGCGGCGGTGATCGTACGAAGAGGAGCTTCATGTCTCCGTTATCGCCGGTCTCCAGTTCCGCGGTCCACTCCGCTCCATACTGGCTTGTTCCTGGAAGAAGATAGAAGATGTCGCCGCTTAGAAGAAGACTTCACTGCCGGACTTCAGGAACTGTGAGTACCTATCTGGGGGTTAGACTTAGGCATTTATTTTATTTTTTAGATTAGGGATTTAATGGGCTGCTGAAAAAGGGCAATACCTTTACAAATGCAATGGGTAGTTTAGGAATTTTTAGTGTTACATTTTTTATTTTGGGGGATTTGGTGGGTGGGGGTTTTACTATTAGAGGGGGACTTAGTATTTTTTAAGGTAAAAGAGCTGTTTAACTTAGGGCAATGCCCTACAAAAAGCCCGTTTGAGGGCTATTGGTAGTTTAGCATTAGATTAGGTGTTTTTATTTTGGGGGGTCTTTTTTATTTTCATAGGGATAATGTTTAATTTTTATTTTTGGTTTATTATTTTATGTAATGTTAGATTTTTTTTTATTTTTTGTAATCTTAGATTAATTTAATTTTATTGTTTTTTATTTTTAAGTAATGTTAGATATTTTATTTTAATTGTTTGCAATTTAGTATTTTTAAATTTAGTTAATTGGGGTTAATTTAGGGGTTGTTAAGTTAGGGGGTTTAGTAATTTAATTAGTTATTTGCATTGTGGGGTTTGGCGGTTTTGGGGTTAATAGTTTTATTAGGATTATTGCGTTGTGTGGGTTTGGCGGATTAGGGGTTAATAGTTTTATTAGGATTATTGTGTTGTGTGGGTTTGGTGGATTAGGGGTTAATAGTTTTATTAGGATTATTGCGTTTTGTGGGTTTAGCGGTATAGGGGTTAATAGATTTTTAAGGTTTGTTGTGATGTGGGTTAATGGCAGATTATGGGTTAATAGTTTTAATAGGGACTTTGCAATGTGGGTGAATGGCGGATTAGGGGTTAATACATTTATTAGGTAGTTTGCGATGTGGGTGATTGGTGGATTAGGGGTTAATAGTTTAATTAGGCATATTGCACTGTGGGGGGTTGTCGTTTTAGGGGTAATAGATTTATTATTATTTCCGATATGAGGGTGATGGCAGATATAGGGGTTTTACGTGTCGGGTTTATTTTGGGGGGGGGGGCATGTTAGACTTTTACAGGAGGTTTTACATTTTTTTATTTTCTTAGGCGCCGGCAATTTCTAAAGTGCCATAAGTCACTGCGACTCCAGAAATGTGTATTTACGCTCATTTCATCTATAGTTTATCCGACTTAGGGCACTTTATTAACTGCCGGCACCGTATATATGTGATACCCAGATGTGCAAGGTGAAATTAGGGGCAGCGCGGGATTCAGCAGTTACGCTGAAGCTTGCATCGCATATGTAATCTCG
This sequence comes from Bombina bombina, assembly GCF_027579735.1. Taxonomy (NCBI): domain Eukaryota; kingdom Metazoa; phylum Chordata; class Amphibia; order Anura; family Bombinatoridae; genus Bombina; species Bombina bombina. Next base: position 1,041,120,872 of record NC_069500.1, on the reverse strand, counting down.
CCCTATGTGTTTAGCACCCACAAAGGGGTTAAACTCACTGATAAAACCCATAAGGTCCTGAGCAAGACACTATCACCCAATCAATCAATCAAATTACCCCCAAATCACTGTTTAAGCCTTTTGCAGTAGTAGTGAAAAAGAAAAATGTGTTTGAACATATTAGAGCATGTACTTTTTTATTACAAAATCCCTTTTAACGTAGGTGTAACAAATACTTTTATAAAACCTTTTGAATTTTTTTTTTTTATAAAGATAAGCACTCACTGGACTTTAACCTTTATTTAACTTAGATTAAAATAGGCATAACGTTTTGGGATTATTCCAATCCCTTTTTCAAATGCCGCAATGATCCACCGCAGTGAATCTAAAATCCTATGTTTACCTGAACAGCCTGTTTGGTTTAAAAAGCCCCTTGGAAACCCGCAAACTTCACCAACATGTCATGCGTGTGACGTCATTACGTGCCGCCACTCGCGCACGCACCCGCATGGAGAGCGGTTACCTAGGAAACCCTTCAAACTACACAAGCCATGGGGGATTACAAAACAAATACAACACATAAAGGAAACCCAGCACTCACCAGCTAGCTCACAGCTAAGATAAGCACCCCTCCCTTGTTCCCAGTTTGTCTGGCTTTCAGAGCCTGCATTGTGTGGCTGTGTTGGGGACTCAGGTGTTGGAGGGGACCTTGGCATGGTGCCTGGGCTTGTCCCATTAGGCTGGATGCGGTGACTGACCTTTCCATTTTAAATCTTAGCTGTGAGCTAGCTAGTGAGTGCTGGGTTTCCTTTATGTGTTGTATTTGATTGTAATCCCCCATGGTTCTTGCACCCACTCCTGTCTGGGGTTAACTGCCTGTGACTCTGGTGACGGCACAGATTTTTGTGAGTGCTATTTAGCACCCAGGGCTGGCATGTTGCTTGGTCATGGGATGTGTACCTTGTCCGGTTTTGGAGTGCAGTCCCCCTTCCGTGTTTTGCATGTTGCTGGGTGATTACATATACCTGTGCACCCCTCCCTTGTTCCCAGTTTGTCTGGCTTTGAGAGCCTGCATTGTGTGGCTGTGTTGGGGACTCTCAAAAAAAAAAGTGTAATTTTAACCCTTTGTTTGCTGAACTGATTTAAACCTGTGTACTAGAGCTGCTTTTAGCTGTTTGGCCCTATGTTTACTCATAAACTTATTTTTTTTTTTTTGGTGAGGTACCTACACAAACCACACCTTGTTTTTTCAGCAGACAAAGCATTTTTAGAAAATGACTTTAGTTTCACTTATTCAGGGAAGGAAATACATTGCTACAAATTAGCTTAACCCCCATTTGTAAAAATGGAATTACTTCAATAAAAAACATAGCAATAATAAGAATAAAGCACCATCTTCTTCTTTATTTTTCTTATCCATGTTCTATTATGAAGCATTATCAAAAATCTATATGCCTTTAGTTTTGTTAGGTAATCGCTGTTGCCATGGTGATAAGCTTTGGCTGCAATCCACTCACCCTCCCCATTTACTGCTGTCCCCTGTGTCAGTAGGTCATTTCCTCTTATCCTTTTCCCGGCTGGGTCTAGTGAAGACATATTCCCGAGGGGGTAGAGTGGCTCGACCGACCTATCAGCAGAATCCAGGAAAACCTATTTAACTCCTCACTTGCAGTTTACTCTTGCCCCTCCATATGAAGATGTACCCCAGAGAATAAATGTGACCTTAGGGGCCTTAGGGGAGAACATCACGTAAAAGTGCAGAGGTGACACCAGATCCATAACACTCATTGAGGGGCACTCTGAAAATTAGTGAGCAGACCAGTAACTACAATGGCACACTCTAATAGAAAGAAGCAGAGACAAATGAATTGTCCTAAGAGAACGGTTGCGGACCATTTCCACAGTAAAACTTTACTTGATAGAGACTGCTCGGATGAAGAGTCAAGGGATTCTCTGCTTAGCATCAAAGGTCATACTGAGGTCGGTACATCTGGGCCGTTGAGATATTCTGATAGTGATAATTCAGTGATGGAATCTATCAAAGCCCTTTCTGCTAAAATGGACTCTCATTACACCTCACTAAAAAGCAAAATCAAAAGTTCTGTCTCTGAGCTAAAAAGACACATTAACGCCCTTGGGGAAAGGAGAGAACTAATTGAAAGGAGACAGGAAGATTTATCTGTGGATCATGAGAACTTGTTATCATATTCACAAAATCTATCGGAACAGATAGGGGACCTTGAGTCAAAGCTGGCAGATCCGGAAGACAAATCCCACCACAATAATATTAGAGTTCAGGGGATCCCGGAAGAGATTATACCATCTGAGCTTCCCTCCTACTTAATGGGCCTATTAAGGGACTTTTATGAACTTTTCAAGAGCAGGAATCCTAAATCGATAGAACCCATAGAGCCCTCAGTCCAAAGAGTGCCTCCTCGGACCAGCCAGGGATGTGATCATTCAATTGCACTACTTCACCTTTAAGGAAAAGCTCATCAGAGCTGCATTCAGCATAACAATGTCCATGAGATGTATAAAGATGTGCAGCTCTTCCAAGATCTATCGGCTCATACTTTGTCCAGACAAAGATAATTTATGCCAATAACTAGATGGGGATTCCCTGTCAAATTGTTCTTCCAACATGTTAACAAGTCACATGTTGTTTCGGATCTGGAATGAGGAGTCAGCCTGTTGAAGTCACTGAACCTCAACTCTCTTCCTCCCTCACAGACTCCATCTACGGAAACTACAAAGAACCTGCTAGTGACAGCACCAGAATAGGATCCCTTACCTAAAAGAGCGTATCCTTCATCATCTTCCAAAAAAAAAGATCCGGTAACTGAAAATACTTGGCCCAGTGGGAGCGAGTTAAAGACTACACATGGCATCTTGGGTCAAGTAGCATTTTTATAAACCCTGGGCTTTGCTACATTTTCTGTGTTTATACACCTGTAAGATAAGTTTAAGGTTCCAATAATGGGGCCTAGTTTAGCCCTATAATTTTTTTTTTATTTTTTTAACTACATTCTTCAGGACACATTTGTTGTCTTGTGATCTTGTTCTCAGACTGCACCGAATTGGGATAGTAGGTATCCTGTCTAGCTCAGCCTCTTAAGCTTAACCAAAATGGAAGTTTAGCTTATTTTAGGCTAGGAGGCCTTTTTGCCCGTAAAAGTGGCAGATCATATGTTCTCTTAAAATGTAATGCTTCCAGAATAGTACAGGATCTAGTAGGGCTGAGTAAGAGTAATAACTTTAGACCTAGACATCTCACTTATATGTATTGTGTAGAATTCCATAACCCTTCAGGTTTGATCTAAAACACATGTATATGGAACATGTTAGATTATAATATGTTAAATGCGGTTATTTACTTAACAACTGTTTTTTCTCCACAAGCCGTGCTTTAGACTGTTGGGTGAGACGTGTATCTTCGTCAAATCATTAGAACGGTACTTAACCCAGTAGTTGGGGCCTATCCTCTAGAGGTCTACCCCAGTACTTAACTGGGAGGCTTAGCGAGCAATCATCAATGCTGGATATATGTTGTCCCCTTAAAACTTTAGGCCTTCAGAATAATATAGTATTAAGTTGGTTGGAGTAAGAGTAATAACCTTAATCCTAGACATACTACTAAAATGCCCCATGTAGAATATAACAACACTCCAGGTTTCTCTTAAAACTTATGTGTATAGAACATGTTAAATTATATTATGCTAAATGTTATTTACTTAATATCTGTTTTTTCTTCATAGCAGAACTTTAGATTGTATGGTGAGATATGTTTATCTATTGCAAACCATTATAATGGTATTTAACCTAGTCGATAGGGCTTGCTCGCCAGAGGTTTATCCCAGTTTTTAAATGGGATGCCTGGTGAACAATAATTGGTGATGGCTTTATATTGTCTTTTTCCTTTTTTCTTCCAGTATTACTTAAAGGTTGGAGTGATGGGTCTACGCCTCTTGCATGGTCCATTACTCGTAAACCCGGGGTAATAGAATGTGAAAGTTATATATTATGTATTATTGTTATTTTCCTGCTGTTTAGCCTTACCAACACACCAGATGATGCCGTAAAGTGCTCCAGATACCCCTGGTTAAATGTTAAGGTTATAGGTAATCAGTTGTTGATAGAAGTTACTATACTGTATGTATTATATTCATATGTCTTCAAAGTTTTTCAGTGATGTTTCTCCCCTACCTCCCATATACCTCACCTACAGTAAACTTTACACATAGGTGGCTGGTAAATAGCTACCTACTACTGACCACTTTGGACGTTTAAATCAAAAGTGATCTCTGATATCAGCCTGCCCCCCCCCCCCCCTCAGTCGCATCTCTACACCTAGTAACTTGTTGTTACCCCAATTGCTTTTTATTCATTAGTAGAGGTGTTTGTCGCACACCCAGTCCTTCGATTGGGTTTTGTCAAAAGCGGCTCTGGTCCGCTCTTATTCTAATTTATTCTTTTAGAATATAAATGTCCATGTAACATATCTCAGCCTAATGTCACTATCCCTTTAAGACTTCCTTCTCTGACTGCTCTCTGACTGCTGCATTTGGGCAGTATTCACATTCAGCTTGCTTGCCTGCCTGATTAATCATTCATGCACCTGATTACCTCAGCCTCTTTTTAAGCCTTCTCAGGTCTAATGTGCTTCGCATTAACATTGAAGTTGTGATCCTGAACAACAGAGGTCTGTGACTGTTTCCTGTATGAATTTACCAACTATTTCAACCTACAGCATTTTCTATTCCAATGCCTAAAATCATCAAATCGCAAGTATCCAAATAATTCCATTTTCTGTTTCCTGGACACTGCTACTTAACAAACTCAGAACTTTATTATAAATCAAGCATACTTTTGGTTATCATCACTCTCTAATTACAACAGCATCTTACTCAGAACTTTATAACTATTTCTCTGCTACAAGTTGTCATTGCTGAAATATCTTGCTGCAAATATGTTAACATATTCTGAACTCTGCATCTATGTGTTCAATTAAAAGCTTTCATGTGATTCTCCAATATATGTTCAAACAGTAATTGATGTCTTAAAGTTAACTTTCACCTGTGCTGCTCTGCTAATTACTGACATACAGCTCTTTATAATATTATATACTGTGAACCTGCAACAAACCAAGTTTGCATCTAAATGCACAAACAGTAATTAATGCCTAAACTTGCAGCTTGTCTAAGTACCTGTGCAGCTGTGCTTAAACTCTGACATACAGCTTTATATAATATTATGTACTGTGAACCTGCAACAAACCTTATTTTGCATCTAAGTGTCAATCTTTTACTAGATTACTCTGAAGCCTGAACATTCCACATTGCTATATTTTTTCTCTCATTGAATCCTGCAGTTACTTCTATTAACTAACTATAAGTCACAATGAAGTCAGAATATATTGTATACAAATGTTGCACTCTCCATTTATTCTACAATAACTTCTAGCAACTATGAATCACAGAATATCATCTATCCACATCCAGGATACTCTTCCCCGGGTCAGGGGTCGGTGTCTTCAAATCCCTACAACTGCCCGAGGGTCTGTGTCCTGAGCGCATGTACACCGGATCATGACAGTCCATTATCACTTGGCCTAACTATATTTAGACCTCTGAACTTGGATCCATTCTAACCCTATAGGAGATAATATACCCGTAGTAGTTTAGACTTTATAAGATCACCTTATAATCTGGTGCCATAGCAGGAAGGGTTCCCTTTTCCATCCCCCCTCCTCCACTATTTTTTCCCTTCTCCTCCACAAAAATGGGCAGAATCAGGCTATTAACTCATAATACACAGGGTCTAAACACTCCCACCAAAAGGAGCCTTCTCACACACAGTCTAAAGAAACACTATATTGATGTTACATTTTTACAAGAGACCCACTGGATACAAGCCAAATTTAGGATGTATCATTTCCGCAACTACTCACAGGTCATAGCAGCTTCTCTAGATACTAAATTGAGAGGTGTGGCTATACTATTCAAGGGCATTCTCATGTGCGAGAGATATTCAAGTGCGCTTTATCATAGTGGTATGTAGGATTAATAATGTTTTATTAACGATAGTAAACATTTACGCCCCAAATTCAGGTCAACTCTGGGTTTCTTCGGAAACTTTTGAAGCTTGTGTCCACCATTAGTCAGAGAGAGCTGGAGCTAGGTGGAGATTTTAATCTTGTATGGGACCCTAACGTAGATAGGGAAGGAGAGATAGAGCTGCCGGGTCACTCTCTGAGGCCTTCCAAAAATTGATGGCACAGTATCAATTATATGACTCTTGGAGAGCCCTAAATTCTGTAGTAAAAGACTACACCTTCCACATAAATCATATTCTAGAATAGATACCTTATTTTCCTCCTCGAAATTTCTAGATAGGATGACCAAATCAAAAATTCTCCCGTCCCACTGGTCCCACTGGTCAGATCACCATTCAGTGTTAGCAGTCGTAAGGAATAGACCCCAAGAGGCGAGATTCACCTGGAGACTTGCTGACTGGCTTATCGGAACCCCCTCACAAAAAACAGATATAGATAAAACAATCAAGGACTTCCTAAATTTGAATGACAATGGACAAACCTCCATACAGATTCTTTGGGCCACCCTTAAGGCATATATCAGAGGGTATTTAATCAAACAGGAGGCGGTCGCAAGAAAGAGACGTGTAGATTACGACGCCTTCATCAACAATTGGTATTAAAATATTTTGCCCAGATTAATGCTCAAATACAGATTACTAAAATATTTGGATATCGTGAGAGTACAGAGAACACTTGAGAAATTTAAGCAGATACATTATCATAACAATAACAAGGTTACTTCTCACTTGGCTAACAAACTTCGCAAAAGGGCAGCCCAACATAGAATACTACCCGTTACAGAAGGCACCAATAATGTGTCCTCCCCTAAAGATATTGGGAAAGTTTTGCAAAATTATTATCAGTCTCTGTATAACTTAAGTTCTCAGACTAATGATTCTAGCCCTCATAGTCCCCAGATAAGTGAATACTTAAATACATTAGAACTTTCTTCACTAACCTCAGAAAATGGTGAATTTCTTAAAGGGCCTATCTTTCTCAAGGATATTAATAGAGTAATAAAAAAGATGAAGTTAGGGAAATCCCCTGACCCAGATGGCTTCTCAAGTAGATTCTACAAAAATGTTAGGGAACATCTGACCCCCATATTGATTAGATTTTTTAACAAAACAGATTTGTTAGGGGTATTCCCAGCAGAGTTTCTTGAGGCCTCTATTGTCACTTTACTGAAACCTGACAAAGATCCTCAAAGTTGTTGCAGCTACAGGCCAATCTCACTCATTAATAGTGACGCAAAAATTTACTCTAAAATCTTGGCAAATAGATTGGCTAAAGTTTTATACCTATAATAATTCATTAGGATCAGGTGGGTTTTATCCCTGGGAGGGAGGGACCCTATAACACAAGCGATTACTCCACATACTTTCCGAATCCAATAGAATCGGGGTTCCCCTCATTGTCCTGTCATTGGACGCAGAGAAGGCCTTTGACAGGGTGAGGTGGGAATACCTGTGGAAAACCTTGGTAACATTCCGGTTCCCTAGAGCATTTATAGTTGCTATCCAGGCTTTGTACTCTTACCCCACCGCTAGGGTTAAAGGGATAGGCTTTATATCTGATAAGTTTGCAATAACAAACTCACTTGCCAGGGGTGCCCCTTGTCCCCGTTATTTGCCCTAGCAGTTGAACCCCTTGCTCAGGCAATTAGGAAATCTGATTGTATTAAAGGAATAGAGACTGTTAAATCCTTACATAAAATTGCCTTTTTCGCAGATGACATAACGCTACTACTTACATCCCCTAGATCATCTTTGCCAGCAGTATTGGACCTTTTAAAACTATTTGGCAAAATCAGTTACTATAAATTAAATGTATCTAAGACTGAGGTCTTACATTTACATATATCGAAAATAGATTTTGAGTTCTTCAAAGGTAGATATTAATTCAATTGGTCCGAGGATTATATTAAACACTTGGGGGTATTTCTAGGCCCAGTGATCTCTAGTGTTATCACTAAAAACTTTGTAGACAGACTTACCAAGTTCCGAACCTGGTTGGACTCCTGGGAATACGCTGAAATTTCATGGATGGGTAGAATTGCTGCCATCAAGATGGCCTTCCTTCCAAAGATTACTTATCTGTTCAGAAGCATCCCAGTCTAGGTTCCTAGAACCATATTAAATAAATTGCAGGGTTTAATAACAAAGTATATCTGGAAAGGTAAAAACCCCGCACCTCCAGACACATACTTCAGAAATCAATTGGAAAAGGAGGATTGGCTCTCCGGAATCTCATTGTATACCACGATGCAGCACGTCTTTCTCACGTTTTAGCATTGAATAACACCTCAAATTTTCCAAGGTGCCAAGATGTAGAAAATGCTTTAATCCCCCATTCTGTTCAGTTATCATATTTGCTCTGGGTTCTAACTCACTACAGGAGAAGTATAGGAATTGCTCACCCTATGCTTCTAGATAATCTAAGCTTTTGGGACAAAATTAAACATCATCATAATGTGGCCCCTCACCCTTTATCGACTTGCTCTGACAGGAGCATAAGTTGCATGCAAGAAACTCATGGCTCCTTCTGTGATAGTTTGGGCTCCATGCCGAATGGTGACCTATATGAAAATGGTAGATGGATGAGCCCACAAGCATTTATAGAAAAATACGCAATTCCTCATAAATATCAGTTCGAAGTTTTCCGAATTTTCAGTCTGCTATGACTGGGGGGGGTTTCAAATCTATTTTTTTTGTAGATTTCTGTTAATCAGGAACCTTTGGCTCCTTAGAGAGATCAAATTAAGTGGTTCTTATGTTCTAACTCAAATTAAAACTAAAATAAGGTAAAGACTGAGAACTATTTATATGCAGAACTTTGTTATGGGTTATACAATTGAGCCTTAAAGACGACAAAATTTTGTGTAGTAAACCCGCCCTAGATTATGTTCTCGCTCTACGACAGTATCGTTCTGACATGTACTGTATTTTACTTTTCATTTTTTTCTTTGTTACCGCTTATTGTTTCTGCATGTTTAATCTGTACCTTATTAAATAAAAAAAAAATAAAAAAGGCCATTCACCAATTTCATGAAATGCCCAAGCCCTAATCTAAAAATAAAAACCCACCACAAAATGAAAAAAATACATTACACAAAATAACAAACAAATTATCAAAAATAATAAAAATTATTCCTATTCTAATACCCATTTAAAAAAAACAAAAAACACCTCAAAATAAAAAATCTAGAATAAACTACCAATAGCCCTTAAAAGGTCCTTTTGTAGGGCATTGCCCTAAGTTAAACAGCTCTTTTACCTGACAGAAAATACAAAGACCCACTAACATTACAAACCCCCAGCGCCCCAACCCCACAAAATAAAAAAAAAAGCTATAAAAAAAACCTAAGCTAACCATTGCCCTGAAAAGGGCATTTGTATGGGCATTGCCCTTAAAAGGGAATTTAGCTCTTTTGCTTTGCCCTGAAAAGGTCATTTAGCTCTTTTACAAAAAAGCCCAAACCCTAAACTAAAACTAAACTAATAGTATGAGAGCTAATGAAATTCTATTGGCTGATTCGAACAGCCAATATAATTTCAGAAGCTCCCATCCTATTGGCTGTTTTGAACAGCCAATAGAATTTCAGTAGCTCTCATCCTATTGGCTGATTTGAATTTTCAAAATCAAATCAGCCAATAGGAATGCAAGTGACGCTATCTTGAATCACGTACCTTGCTTTGAAGGTTCAGTGTACTGTGGGGACCATATGAAGAGGTTGCTCCGCGCCGGATATCTTCAGGATGGACCCGCTCTGTGCCGCCAGGATGAAGATAGAAGAGGCCGCCTGGATGTAGACTTCTCGCCGCATGGATGAGGACTTTGCCGCCTGGATGAAGATAGAAGAAGCCGCTTGGATGAAGACTTCTCACCGCCTCGATGAAGATCGTTCAAGCGAAACTTCAAAAACTGTAAGTGGATGTTCGGGGGTTAGTGATAGGTTGTTGTTTTTTTGGGTGTTTTTTTTTTTTTTAGTTTAGGGTTTGGGCTTTTCGTAAAAGAGCTAAATGCCCTTTTCAGGGCAAAGCAAAAGAGCTAAATGTCCTTTTAAGGGCAATGCCCATACAAATGCCCTTTTCAGGGCAATGGGTTTCTTAGGTTTTTGTTAGAGTTAGGTTTTTTATTTTGGGGGGTGGTGAGTTTTACTGTTGGTGGGGTCTTAGTATTTTTTTTTACAGGTAAAAGAGTTGTTTAACTTAGGGCAATGCCCTACAAAAGGCCCTTTAAAGGGCTATTGGTAGGTTATTGTAGGCTAGGTTTTTTTATTTAGGATGTTTTTTTTTTATTTTGATAGGGCTATTAGATTGTGTGTAATTTTAATCTAAAGTTAAGGGGCGTTAGGTTTAGGGATTACTAGTTTAAATTAGTTTATTGCGATATGGGGTCTTTCGGTTTAAGGCTTAATAACTTTAGTATAGTGGGGGCGATGTGGGCGGACGGCAGATTATGGGTTAATAATATTTAAATAGTGTTTGTGATGCAGGAAGGCGGTGGTTTTGGGGTTAATAACTTTTTTTATAGTGGTGACGATGTCGGGGAGCGGCGGAATAGGGGTTAATACATTTTATTAGTGGCGGCGATATTGGGAGCGGCAGATTAGGGGTTAATAAATTTAATATAGTGTTTGTGATCCGGGTGGGCCTCGGTTTAGGGGTTAATAGGTAGTTTATGGGTGTTTAGTGTACAGTGTAGCAGTTTAGTTATGAGTTTTATGTAGCAGATTTGTAGCGTAAAACTCATAACTACTGCTTTTAGATGGCGGTACGGATCGTGCCGGTATAGGCTGGAATGCAAGCTATTTAGCCTCACCGCAAAACTCGTAATTGCAGCGCTATGGAAGTCCCATGAAGAAACTTAATTTTTATGTGTGCGGGACTGACGTTGCATTACAGGCTAAAAGGCTTGCGGTGCAGCTATACCGACAAGACTTGTAATGGCTGCGGTACTGTTTTAACGCTGAAATTGCCATTTTTTAGCGTTAAAACACAAACGCAAAACTTGTAATCTAGGTGTAAGTTTGCTATTAATATGTGATTACATTTCTATTGCATTATACCTGTATTATCCTTCTCGTATAGGGTAAAAAAAGGTGGGGCTATATAAATGTCTGTGTGCATGGAAACCTGTGTGTGGGTATATGCTGTAGTTGTAGATGTTCACTCATAATAATTTGTATTGCTGATTGCTCATATTAGTCATTAATTTATTAAGCTCTGATGCACACTTTTTTATTGTTTCAGTTCAAAGATTAAGAGCTGCTCTCAGGCAATATGAAGACCAAAATCAGTCTGGTTTCCCCTTTTCACAGGTATTTTGACATTTAATTTTTTATGCGTACAAGTCTAGACGATCTAGTTTATTGCAATTTAGATATTCATGTTGCTGTTGTTAGGTAACACTTACTGTTTGTTTAAAGCTTTGAAATATCATAACCCCCTCCCCCCCCCCCCCTGTTTTTTGTAAAACACATCCATAAGAAATCAGTCTATTACACTCTTTAAATTTAAAGTTGCTTCTTTTCAGGGATTAGAAACACTTCAAACTATTTTGGGTCATAACATCATTTGCTGCATTACTGCTGTTTTAAAAATACTTGCACATTTACATTTTTCCCTGGGTAGTCTATATTTGGATAATGTCTGCCCTTTCTTACTAAAGAAGAACCAACATTGTACAGTAAACAAAAACAGAAAATCTAGGAACGCCATCCCTTGAGATGCTTATATATATCTTGGCTAATGTCTCTGCGTTTTGACACTTAAAAAAAATAAAAAAATGGGTCACTTACTTATTTAAAAACTGACATTAAAGAGACAAAAGCACATCTCAAGTTTTGCACTGACTTCCAAAACTGGTGCACCTTCCTCTATATAGGAGAAATGTGCAATGTCTGCTTTAAGAGAACAGTGGAAATTGCACTATAGCAGTGATTTGCAACCTTTTTGTTGCTGTGGCAGACTTTTTTACATTAAAAAATCCTGTGGCACACCACCATCCCCAAAATTTTACAAAATCACACATTGTAGCCTAATACAGGATATATATATATATATATATATATATATATATATACACACTGTACTGTGCTGTCATGCCATGCCTCCTACAAACTATACGTGACATATTGACATTCATTCACAAACAATCATAATGATTGTCTGTGAATGAATGTCAATGTCATGGTTGTAAATGATGCCTGATGAGCCTGTCACATACCTCTCAATATTTCAAAATTTGAAAGAGGGACACCCCCGCACTGTTGTCAGTCTGCCGCGGCACACCTGAGGATCTATCACGGCACACTAGTGTGCCACGGCACACTGGTTGAAAAACACTGCACTATAGTATTAATAACATTCTAAAGGAAAAAAAAAAAAAACTTTCAAATACTCAACTTAAGCAGAAAAAAAACCCAGAACGTAAACCCTTTATACAGGGAGCTTATACAAAATGCATACCTGAGAATATGTCTTAATGGGCTCCTTTTATCAAGCTGTAGCTTTGGAGGTCTTATGAGTAAGTATGGATCGTAATAATGATGCTTCCAATCCTAACCTGTCTTTGATTCGTCCAGGATGATTGAAAAACCTGTGGTGAGAGCAAATTATGAGCAGCCCAGAATGCTGTTGGACAGATTCCCTGGCTGAGAACATTGTCACAGTTTGATAAATAGCGCCCAATGTTTTTTATAAGGAGACGAAAAGATCATTTTTATTGTGTTGCAACAAATACGTTTTACAATGTATTGTATAGAATATTTGAAAATGTATTTTCCTGAATATAAGTTTGTTTTTTTTGTTTAAAGTGTCACTGTCCAGTTGTGAGATTTGTTTTTATCAGCCAATGTGCAACCTATTCCAAATATTAGTTGTGCGCAGACATGCACATTCTGATAGTTTCTATATTAAAATACACAATTTTTAATGTAAATGTTTTTTCATGCAAAAATATATTGAGCTTATTTAAATAGTATACTCTATTGCATAATATACATTCTATCTATATATTATTTTTTTTTATCTTTAACGTTTAGTAGACTAGTACTTTTGTTTGTTATTTTCCTCTGGACTAGTATTTTTTCCTCTGCTGACTAGTAAACTATAATATTTTCCAATCCCTGCCTATGATCATCAATAAGTGGTCATGGTTACCATTTCTTCATCCATGGAGTTTAGGCATGTCAAGTGGGAAAACGCTATTACTTTATCTCTTTTTTTTTTTAACAAGGGCCTTGAGCTGTTATGAGATTTTAAGAAGGGGTGATAGACAATGCTCATTGTAATAAAGCATATAGGCACAAGTGATCCTTGTTCTATAAAGTACCACTACTTTTGCATTTTTAATGAGTACATATGCTTTGCTATTAAATGGACAGTCTACACCTTAGTCATTTTAAAGGGATATTCCAGCCAAAATTGGAAACATAGAAACATAGAAACATAGATATTGACGGCAGATAAGAGCCATAGGCCCAGCAAGTCTGCCCGACCTTACCTAACAGTATAAACTTATCTAGTTCGTAGGATAGCCCTATGCTTGTCCCATGCATTTTTAAAGTCCCCCACAGTGTTTGTTGCTACTACCTCTTGAGGAAGTTTATTCCATAAATCAATCACTCTTTCTGTAAAGAAGTGCTTCCTCAAATTACTTCTGAATCTACTACCCTTTAGCTTGAGCTCATGACCCCTTGTTCTTGAATTTTCCATTTTATGTAAAATACCCACAGCCTCAGTTTTACTAAACCCTTTAATGTACTTGAAAGTTGCTATCATATCACCTCTTTCCCTTCTTTCCTCTAAGCTATACATATTTAGGTCATTGAGCCTATCCTGGTAAGTTTTATTTTTTAGACCATGTACCATTTTGGTAGCCCTCCTTTGCACAGATTCAAGTTTGTTAATATCCTTCTGAAGATATGGTCTCCAGAACTGCACACAATACTCAAGATGAGGCCTAACTAATGATCTATAAAGTGGCATAAGAACCTTACTATTTCTGCTGCAAATACCTCTACCAATACATCCAAGCATTCTGCTAGCCTTACTCGCTGCATTACTACATTGTTTACTAAGTTTTAAATCATCTGAAATAATAATTCCCAAGTCCTGTTCCTCGTCTGTAACAGTCAGTAAAGTGTCATTGAGTCTGTAATTAACATTTGGATTTTTCTTCCCTAAATGCATTATTTTACACTTTGCTGTGTTAAACTTTAGACCCCAGTCATGTGTGTATTTCGGTATTGAACAGAAGCAATTTTGTAATATACATGCATTAGCAGAAATGCTTCTAATAAAAGCTATAGCTGTTTCAAAAGTGTATTTAAGTGTTCACCGTGCACCAGCATTTTAAACAGAGCACTTGCTGAGAGAGCCTAAGGTGCTTGTACCATCTGGTAATGACTCAATTTGCTCATTGCTGACATGATACAAGCCCCACTGATTATCAGAGCAGCTGCATTATTTAAAATTCTTCACATGCATGTGCAGAGAAAAATGTTAACACTAAAACCATAATAGCTTTTACTAGAAACATTTTTGCCAATACATGTGTATTGCAAATATGTTTCTTTTTAAAGATGTAATAAATCTATGTGCATTTAAATTTTGACTGGAATGTCCCTTCAAAGTCTTACCTTAGATTAAGCTGCAAATAGGCTCCTGCACCTTTTCTATATCGTGCCGCAGGGATGGAAATACAGTTATTTTAAAATAAATATTGTTTCTGGACAGTTTGAAATGTCTGCTAAGCTCCAGCGATGACATCATGATCTGGGCTGCATCTAAGCTGAATAGCATTGGAAGTCTGTTGAATCCAACTAGTGATTCTTTTCTGATTGGAAACAATATGGAGCCCAGATCATGATGTCATCAGCGGGTGGAGCTTGGCAGCCATTTTAAACTGGCTAGAAACAATATTCATTTCAAAATAACGGTTTTACCTTTCCTACTGCACAATATAGTAAAGGTGCAGGAGACTTCTGCAGCTTAATCTAAGGTAAGACTTTAAGATGACTAAGGTGTAGACTGTTCCTTTAAACATCCACGTAGTTGCTAATTTTTCATCAAGGATATAACTGTTGTTTGATTATGAAATGTAATCTGTTTTTCAGAATATGCAATTTGAGCTAGTTCTTAAATGGATTGAAACATTTTGGGATTCTGTTATAAAGTATTTCACTATGCCCAGTTAAAAAAAAACTTTGCACTATACTTTCATTATATAATTTGTGTCCTCCTTTGTTCTTTAACTTAATTAAAATTGTGTTTTTTCATAAATCTATAAAGAGCATATTCCAGATTTCAGAAGATTAATCCTGGCTGATGTGTTATTTGTAGTAACTGTCTATGCTTGTCTTATGTGGGCTTCCTTACCTCTGGGGAACTGTTATAAGTTAAAGAGTGAGAGACAGTTGACGGTTGCCCAAGCCATAGGAATGAAAGAACATCACAGGCTCCTCATGACTTTTGTAAATGGGAACAGAATTACAAAGTAATTACAAAGAGCAATTATAGTAGAAAAATGACACTCTTTAACTCATTAGAGCATGTAATTTTAACATTAGCGACCCCGCAATGCTATGTTTTTAACCCCTGTAAATGGTTGATTGTTGTGGTGGTAAACTTTAGCTAATCAAAAGCCATATATGTAATCTTGGCCAATAAACAAGTATTTGTGCACCTTCTTTTTTCTTATCTATCAGTGAAAAGGGGTTAAATCCCTACCTTTAGTAATGCTTCTATTACAAAGATATGCGGCCCACTAGGATAAATTTTTTTTTTTTTTTTTTTTTTTTTTTTTTTTTTAAAATGACAATTCCAATGAAGATCCAATCAGTGTGTGTGTCATACGACAATTTTAAAGTCCCTCCCTTTGAAAGCCCTTAGGAAGTTTATGTAGAGATTGGGTTGTGATTGCTCTCTATGTCACAGCCCAGTTAAAAAAGGAAATGAAGGGTGTTGGGGGGGCAGAGGAGTAGAAGATACCATGGAGTATTATAAACTTTTTATTATAATATATATAAATATATATATATATATATATATATATATATATATATATATATATATATATATATATATATATATATATATATATATATATATATATATATATATATATATATATATATATATAGAGAGAGAGATACTTTTTTTTTTTTTTTTACAAAATAATTATGCAGTTTTGCTTGTACACTTATATATTTTTCATTTTACTAGTCGTGGCCTTGATAGGGAACACTCAAAGTTAAGAGAGTACATTATTTAAAGCCTCTGTGTTATCATGTCTTGAGTAAACAGATGTAGTTCCATCATGCAGCAGTTCTCCTGTCCTTTTTCTAGTTTGTTATGCAAACTATGTTAAGCAGAATTGGATGATGCTTTCTTTTGAGAATATGTGTGCTATTTTGAAGATCTGGCCAAAACATAGGTGGTAAGATGCTATGTACTCTCCCTGAAATTGCACGTTGAATATGTATATATACACATACCTATAGCTAGTTAAGCTAAGGAAGATTTAATTTGATGTTCTGATATATAATAACATTTAAAGCATTCCGCTGCATATTTCCTTTGTATTTTATTAAATATTGGGCCCTCATTTAAGTTTCACAGAATGCAATAATTTCAATTATATATGCTTATTCATGCCAATCGTTTATATAGCTCTGCAGAATATAAATTACACTGTCAGTCACAATAATAGTAAGTAATATTTTTATTTCCTAGGGTGACAGTGTCCTAATCAATGACCAATTGGCAACATCCCAGATCACAGAGAAGAGGTAATTATGAAAATTAAAATAATACATTTTTAAAAAAAATAAAATAAACTTTTACAACTAAGTTTGTGAATTAATTTTTCAGCCTAAACATTGTTACACCCAGATATGTGTATAATGTGTTTGTTACACCCAAATATATTTATTAATAGGTTTGTACATCAGTGGGAACGTATGAAGTTAGTGATTCTTTCAAAGCTTTCACACCAAAATTCTTGACATATTTTGCATTATGTACTATGTTGCTATTGATTTAATAAGCTATATATCTTGGCCAATATTAACCAAATAAGAGTCCTTCTCAAATTGAAGTTAGACATAACTTACCACTCCCCATGATTATCAGTATATAAGTGACAATGTTACCCAAGACCCTCCCATTGTTCTGTCCAGACACTTGGATAGGAATAAGTCTCTCCTCCAGCATTACCTCTGTGTGATGTTGATGAGGCTCACTGGGTTTCTGAGGCTTCAGACTGCCTTCCAGGTGTGTATGCCCTCAGCCCAGCTGTCTACACTATATCCTATAAGGTATGTCTCTGTTACATGTGTATGTATATGTGTGTGTGTATGTGTGTGTGTGTGTGTATATATATATATATACATACATAAAATAACATAGACTGGGCATCCCTAGTCTGATTAAAATATATGGACGTCAGACTAAATACTGAGAGAAAATATGCAATTCAATCAAATGTATATGAAGCATAGAGTATAAAGTGACTCATGTGCTCATATTTCCCACAGTAATTCCAATCAGTGATAGATGTCGTGATGCAACTGACAGTCTTATTATGTATATAGCCATTTTTCATGCATAAAAGCTCTGTTAGCAGTTCCTGATAGCACAAAAGCAAGCACATTCAGTGTATGCATACAGTGCCTTGATATCCCAGCTTGTCAAGCAACATCCAGCCCGGGTTAGTATGCAGAAAGGAAATAGCCAAAGCAGATAGATGTTTTTCTTTAGTAGTATATACATGCGGGTGAACCTATTGAAGTCCAGCACTCAAGGACATATGTCTGCTGGGTAAAGCATTATAATACAGTACCCGTGGGGCATAAATAAGCATCTCCGAGTTGGCAATCCTCTGGGTGTAGATACATGTAAAGCACTCTGGCACTTAAGGACAGGACCCATCAGAAATACAAGTGCTCCCACTCACGAACACTGTCCTAGAGATCTCATATACCCCACATTCAAGCTGTAATAAAGAACGGTCTTACCCATAGCCGTATCACCTGCTCACAGATAGATCCAGGGCTTCGATCAAGATTAAAGGACTCTTAGTCAGGAATATCACATCTGCATCAAACAGTCACACGGACCGCACATAGAGTTCCGCTACTCGAGTCTCACACAGCGTCTGACGTCAAACTCAGGTGATGCGCCTTTTGGGCTGTCATCCGCCCTTCCACTTGGCCTGTTTGACATGAATTGCCGTTCTCCTATTTACATCAGTCCAAGATGCCTCTCTAGCACCATCAGGTGTTCATTATGTGGCTTAATTTGTATAAACAGAAAAAAAGCTTTAATTTCATAAGCATCACATTCAAATATATCTATATTCACATTCTATCCAAAAGACGGAGTACATCAAGTAATGATATTAACAACCTACTACATTTTAGGATACTGGTTCAACAAATTTAAAGAGTGAAATAGAAATTATTATTATAAATCATGGTAGAAAAATTGTTCTAGTTCAAAAGGGCCCTTACTAAAACCATTCTCAGAAGGGAAACTTTTTATACACATCTTTTCTTAGACATACTTTATAGACACCCTATAAAAAAGTGTCCAGTTTTTTATCCACTCTGCTTTCTTTTTCAAAAAGGATTTTTTTTGTCTGTTTCCCTCTTCTTAGTGTAGCTACACTATCTACAACTTGGAATTTAAGCTGACTTTTATTATGTCCCATCACTGTGAAGTGATGGTCTACTTGTGCTTGTGGATCTAATTCACCTATAGCTGCTTTATGTTGTTTAATCCTTTCTCTAACACATTTGGTGGTTTGACCTACATAAGCTAGAGCACAGAGACACTTAATGACGTATACTACATACTGAGAATTGCATGTAAAGTGACCTCTTATGGGTAGCCGTTTTCCTGATCTAGGATGGATCACAGTGCTTCCATGTTGGATTGAGTGGCACTGAGCACAATTGTTACATTGAAACCTTCCACTGGGAACTTCTTCCTGACTTTGTTCCACATTGAAATGGGTCCCTATATCTGCTCTCACTGTTATTCCTTAATTTTGGGTTTTCCTTGAATGAGAATAACGGAAGATCCTTGAAAGTGTCTGATAAAGACCTATTCTCTGATAGTATAGGCCAGTATTTCTTTATAATTCTTTTTAAGGGGTTCACATGATAGCCATATTGTACCACTAAGGGGATTTAGTCTGTTATTTTATAGATGTTCATCTTTTTGTATATTTTTATAATAAAATTGTTTAATTTGTTTCTTAAATAGTAGAATCTATTTTCCAAGATATTCTCTTTGAAACATTTACTTCTTTTGAAGTGTGGGGATTCTAATAAGTATATGTATTGATTATTTGTCCCTTACACTGGAGGGGACATGTTTCTATCCTGTGCACTCTATGCATAATTGTTTGACACTTTGATTACAATTGGGTGCTGTCCTTTAACCCTTTAAGGACACAGCTTTCAGTTTGCTCAATTGTTTTATGACGGAAAAATTCCGTCATATGTCCTTAAGAGGTTAATAATGAGAGAGAGAAAGAGAAAGAGAGAGAGAAAAAGAGAGAGAGAGAGAAAACATTAAAAAATATAACTCATTGTGTAGTTCATTAACAAATCTAGACAGGCCAGAAGGCTTGTTTTTCCCCACAGAAAACCTCTGGAATACATTGTTTCCAATGCAGCCAAGGATTCTGGGTAAGATATGCAAATTAGGCTCACAATGACACACCTTTTTACTTCAAGTCTGCTTTTCAGCAGACTCCCTTAACGCCATGTATACACGTTTGCTAATTAGCACTTGCAGATACTTCAGAGCTCTGTACTCTCACTTGACCAGTCTTTTCTTAGCTTTATGTTTTGTCTTTTGTTTTTATCTATGTAGCATTGATGCTTTTAAAAACATTATTTGATTTGACGATGCATACTAGACTGCCATATATTTGTCTCTAACGCTGTGGCTCTCTGGTTTTTTACATTTTTCTATTTTGTCTTTTATGTGATCTACTGGAGCTGTTTGATTAAAAAAAAGAGTGCTGAATTCCTATTTTATAAGTTTGACTGTGTCATGAGTCATTCTATCTTTAATTGTATATCTTCTTGATACAAACATTGTTTATGGGTCTGCACCATTAACCTCATCCAATATATAGCACTTTTCTTCCCACTGTACAACCCCCTGTTTTTTATATATATATATATATATATATATATATATATATATATATATATATATATATATATATATATATATATATATATATATATATATATATATATATATATTTATTTATATTTATATATATATATATATATATATATATATATATATATATATATATATATATATATATATATATATATATATATATATATATTTATTAGTATTGGTAACCTTGCACTTTTTTAGTAAAACACACAATTTTCTCTGAACTAAGTAAAAATTGACAAAAGTATTTGGTATCCACCATTCTTTATTTCAAATTAGTAGAACAGAAACTTCGCTTTTGATTTACGACTTCACATATTACTTTAAACAGTAAGCCAAATGAGAAAAATATTGATAAGAAACCTTATATTTTGTAGCACAACCTTTGGAGACAATAGCTGCAATCAAGTGCTTTGTGTAACGCTGAATACAATTTCTACTCTTTTTGACTGTAATTTTGGCTCACTTATCATGAGCAGACTGCTCCAGTTTTCTCAGGTTTGATGGGTGACTTTTCCCGACAGCTCTTTCTACAGATGTTTAATGACCAATTCGGAAAGGTCCAATGATTTTTCTTCTCATCCATTCTTGGTGCTTTTTAAAGGTATGTTTTAGGTCATTATCCTTCTGGGTAATATGTTTTGCTCCAGAATGCCATGGTTGTCTTCTGAATTCATTGTGCCCTGCACAGATTCTAAGCATTCAGTGCCAGAGGCAGCCAGAAAACCCCACAACATCACTGAGCTTTCTCCGTGTTTCACAGTAGGAATGAATTTTTTATTTTTTTTTCCTTCTGTAAAAGTGGAGTAGTTGCGATTTGCCATAAAACTCTGCTTTTGTTTAGTCTGTCCAAAGTACATTCTCCCAGAAGGTCTGTGGCTTGTCAACATGCATTTTGGCAAACTTCATTCTGGCTTCAGAGTACCAGTACTTTAAAATGCAAGGATACCAATATTTTGGTCACATATTGTGTGTATTGTAATTGTTTCGGCCTTCTGTGGGCCTCATAAGTGAGGGGCAGCCATATTTCTGTAAGCACATCTGGCAGGGAGTCCACGTTGGGTTTCCCCATCACCCTTAGGGAGACATATTACAAATGCATACAGAAAGAGAAGCACTCAACCAGGAACAAAGAGTTTCCACCTGGCAGCAGCCTCTTTTAGCCCAATTGTGCTTTTCACAGAGGAGAACTTTCCTGAAGTATATCAGTCTGATCCTGCCTAACAAGGTCACTCCAGCACTGAAATAGAAGACATTCCTCCTCCTGAACGAAGAACATGGCAACCTCAGATGATCATTTCAGCCTTCTTTGTGCATCGTCATTTGGGTGCAGACATGTCCCTCTAAGCACATTGAGCAGGGAGTCCACATCTGGTGCCCCCATCACCCTTAGGGGAGACTTTCCTACGGTCATTATTCAAAAACATACAGAATGAAAAGAGCTCAACTAGGAACGAACAACCGTTCAGTAGCTTTATTCCTTTTTTTCCAGGCTGCTTTTTTAATTGCGTGTACAGTACTATTTTACCTGAATATGAGCTATGTAATTGTGTGGCTTCACCTACATTATCCGTTTGCTGCCATGAACTCAAACTTAACACATAGCCCTCTTGTGTCCTGGGTAACAACGAAGGGTGTCTTTTTATATGTATAAGCCAAACCTATGGTGGCAGCTTTGCTCTCCTTTCTAAGTTTTTGGTTTTGGATGCTTCACTTAAACCTTCTGGCTCTGCACACTTGTTTGATACAGACACACACAGACAGAGGTATTTTGTGATAGGACTGTTTTCCCAACCCTGCTGCAATAGAATCTCATTTTTCCCTGATTTCATAAAGTCTTTTTAAAGATACACTTGGCTTTGTAGTTGATGTGCTCTCTACTAATTGTTTGAAGCCCAGCTCTGATTTTCAATCACTTTTTCTGTATCTGATGCCCATAAGCAGGTATTTTTGGAGGAATTCTCTAAAATGATAAACAGTAATTTTTATTATTTCAGCCTTGTTTTCCTCTACACCTAAAGTTAATGATGCTATAACCTAATTTCCCAATAAAATGATACTCCTTATAGATGATATAGAGAAAATAATAAAATCTTATATCATGCATATTTGCAGCAGGGGGTAATGCTCCTTCCTGTATTGGCTTTATTCTCTAATTAAACCCACATATTTAAATCTTACTGCTTAATCTAAGTCTCCCTGTTCAACTCCTTTTTTTACTTTTTCTAAATTGCTCAAGCTCAATGCTAAATCTATGGTTACCGCACATCTGGAAAGGAGAGCCTTGTGGCTCAGACATTTGAAAGCTTACTCTGCATCTCAAGTAATAATTCCATGTTATTCTGTAAAGAACATGTATTCTTATCCTGCTGATAGAAGTATTATCTAGGCTTCCACATCCCAGTCTGATGGTTGAAGTGTGCCTCAGGCTTCCATATCCCATAGATCTGCTTCTTTTCCTCACAAGCAAAAGTTTCAGGGGTCCTTTTGTTTCCATATTTGGAATACCCAATAGCAGTCTAAGGTGAGAAGACATGAGTCCCTCTAAGTTTTTAAACTAAGTCCCAATGATGGTGTTGGGGTACAGGCATTTCCAGTTGAAGGTCAGCTTACCCACTTTGGTCAAAGTCCATTTCAGACAAGTGTACATTGCAGATAGTAACAAAGAGTTATTGTTTAGACTTTTCTATGACTCCATCAATTCTTAATTATGTGGCCACTTCTTTTCCTGCAGATCCTTAAAAGAGAATGGCAATTCTACAATTATTGTAGAAACTGCTTTGAGACAAAGTGGTTCAAGAATTATTGCCAGCTGAGCACTGTCAAGAGTTATATTCTTGCCTCCTTCTGGTACAAATGGACTGTTCCTGGAGACCAGTCCTAGATTTGTGACAACTTAACAGTTAACTGAAGGTTTGCAGATTCAAGAGTTGTCATTGATTATAATCAATCTAGTTCTGAAGGACTCCTTGGAATTTTTCTCAAGTCTTAGATGTATGCTGGATCCACCATTAGAATGGTTGGAGGCTATATTTTCTGGTTCTTTACTTTTGAAAACTGCTTTTCTCGTTGCAATTACCTTTGCTCAAAGAGTAACATGGCTTCAAGCTTTGTCTTCAAATCCATCCATATGTCTCTTTTCATTAAGGTCTTTCTGTGAAGAGTGCTTGATTTTCTTCAAAAGATGATTTCTTGATTTTATGCCTTGCTAAATATTATTCTACCATCCTTTTTATACAAGCAATCACATACAAGCAAACAATTAGTGCAAAAGAGGCCTCTTTATAGACCGGATGTTGTACATCTTCATTCTTCATTACTACATTAAGGTGACCAAGAGTATTAGGAAAATAATGAAATGGTTTGTTTCACAAGATCCCCACCAAGATTTGGCATCTGTTAAATCTACCATTTCTAACTGGATAATTCAGGCTATTTCTTGGGCTTACATGCATAAGGCTGTTCTTGTCCCAGACAGGCCCAGGGCATATTCAACAAAGGCTGTTTCAATTTCATGGTCATTTCAGGAGTAAGGTGCATTGTCAAAGCTATGTCATGTTGCAGTTTAGAAATCTCTACATGCTTTCATTACCCATTATAAGTTGGATGTGAGGCATTCTGCTTTGTCAAAATTTGGAAGGAAAGTGTTGTTCTTAGTTGTTTAATGATAACATTTCTTATTAAAGGGATACTGAACCCAATTTTTTTCTTTCATGATTCAGAGTATGAAATTTTAATCAACTTTCTAATTTACTCCTATCAATTTTTCTTCGTTCTCTTGCTATCTTTATTTTAAAAAGCAGGAATGTAAATCTTAGCAGCCAGCTCATTTTAGGTTCAGCACCATGAATAGCGCTTGCTTATTGGAGGCTTACATTTACCCACCAATAAGCAAGCATAACCCAGGTTCTCAACCAAAAATGGGCCGGCTCCTATGCATTACATTCCTGCTTTTCAAATAAAGATAGCAAGAGAAAAAAGAAAAATTGTTAATAGGAGTAAATTAGAAAGTTGCTTAAAATTGTATGCTCTATCTTAGTCATGAAAGAAAAAAAAATTGTGTTTAGTGTCCCTTTAAGTAATTTTCTTGGTGTTTATTGGCCTTTTCTGTTTCCCACCATTGGAAACTTATTTTGGCCATGTATTGTATTTACCAAAAAAGGAGAAAAAAAGCCAGATACCTTTTAATAGAATTTAACATTTATTGCAACATTATATGTTAAAAACAGAGAGTGGGATAAACCCCTTAACAATCTTACTAACGCATTTTAACTGCAAAAACCATAGTCATAGTCCTTAAAAAATGTTCATTCCAGACAACCTTAAACCTTATGCTTCGTTCCGGTTGGTGGATACATTAATTAAAATTTAAAGGCACAGGGGTGAAATTGATTACCAAATAGTAGTGATATAACAATAATGAAATATACCTTATAGCCTTATATTAGTATGTATATTAACCAAAAGTACTTACATTACTATGATGATATTGAATTAATCTACCTAAGCCTTTTCAAAATTAGATACATTCATTGTATTTGTCTGATTGGTTAATATTCGCCAGGGTGAGCCAAGACAACTAGAAAGTAAAAGCAACATTGCAGCAATCTTTGCTTATATCCCTGGACAATATTCACCAGGCTTCTATCCCTTGCTGTTTTCTGTCCATATACTTCTAGACACACCTAAGAGTAGGAGAGGTAACACTTTTATATAGTCATAAGCATGAGGAGTGGTTAGTTCTGTCCACCCTCCATGGGAGGATGGTTCTCATTGGTGACTATTGGCAGGGATATGAGCCAAGATATTGAAATTGCTGTAATTTTTTGAGTTGCTTTATATATTTTTTTCCATATATTGTTTTAATATAACACAAACAAATAAATATAAATGACTATTTTTTTAAAGTAAGCTAAAATTGTAACTATACTTTAGTATGCAACCGATTTTGTTACATTTTATCTATATATCATCATATGACTCCAGTTGAAGTACTTTAACAAGGTGTGTTGTTTGCAACAATGGCATCTTCTTATTCATTACTAACTATGGTCTGTAATGGAAAGGGCCCACTCTGAAGCTGTAACCATTGCAGCTTCCAAACACTGTTAGTTTCCTGCTTGTAGGATGCAATTCTTAAGGCCCTTGAATGGGTCTCTACCTATGTGTGCATCCCCTATGTTGGAGGGTTAAACAAATAGTTAACAAGTGTCAGTATCTTAAAAAAAAAAAAAGGCAATCTCAAATGTTAGAATGAAACATTTATGGTCAGTGCCACATATATATGAATGTAAAGTTTGAGTTTGATAGCATGTTTATTTTTATTGTAGTTTTTTTTAATGTATGTGTATACACAATTTTATATATACAGTACTGAGTTTGTAGCTATGTGTGTGTGTATGTATATGTCTATTTTATATTATTATTATTATTACATTTTTTAATGTTTTATGTTTTTTTTATTATTTCATAATAGCAACATGTTAATTGGAGAATTTGATAAACACACTGAAGAGATGAGTGAACAACTTAATATTTATCAGGTATTATTTTCTGTCTACAATTTATAAATTGCATTTTTCAATCTTTTTATGCCATGGCATAGCGTGGTCCTGGTGCAAGAATACTTTAGCGATTATTACAAATCTCTGCTGTCAGCACTTCTCGGGGAAAGGTTATAAAGCCATGAGCAGTATATTTTTATCAGTAATCTCTAACAGTATGATAGGAAAAAACAAGTAATTGAAGTGTCACATAAAACTGTCATTAGATTTGTATAATGCAATACGAGGGGGTGATATTGTCACATTAATATAACTATGTTCATCTGAAATGTAATTACCAGTTGTTGAAATGTCTTATATTGAAACAAGCATGAATGCTAAAGTATCATTATATAGAGATAGTACTGGGTCAAATACCAAGTTTTGTACTGAAACACCCATACACAATAAATACATTTAGAAAACCCTTTAGCCAAACTTCTTGGTACCAGAAAAGGTTTGGATTTTGGAATAGTTTGGCTTATGGAATATTTGCATCTGTAAATGGGACAGTTTAGAGAGGGGATGGAAGTGTAAACAACAATATATATAGTACCCTCAGAAATATAGTACAGTACTAAAATCAGAAAGGTAATATTTGTTGTTTTAAATAAATAATGACTATTATTTGCATTTTAGAACACAAAAACAAACCAAAGGCACAGACAGAGAAGATTGCCACTTAATGGAAAAATTGTTTAATTTTTTTCATATGATTTTTAAAAAATATTAATTAAAAAGTTTGGATTTCAGAATAAGATTTTGGGATACCAGATTTGGGGATTTATACCTATTTAGAGGGCATTTGCACAAAACTACTCTTATCTTTATAAATAATGTAACATGGGTGGGCTGGCTAGAATATTTCTGCTATATTTGGTTTAAATCAAATTGTGCATTTTGCTGATTGTAACTTTATAAATCAAGAAGTGAGTGCAGACACTGCTATATTTCTCAGTCATTGGTTGTAATTCTCTAATGACCCATTTATAACTGCCCCTAATTATCACCTATTCTTTTATAGGGCACTAAAACTGTACTTTTTTTTCTCAAGATTTAACTAATACAATTAAAATACACCTGCATAATATTCTCAGGTGAATATTTGCTTTGAATACATTATTCTATCTAGCATTTATTTAATGTTTTTTATGTCCCTTTAAATGTTTTTTTTTTTCCCTTGGAAATTTTATTTTATTTATTTTGTGACATTTGTACATTTTCTCCAAATCGGTTTGATTTATAATCCTTTTTTTTTTTTCTTCTTTACTACTTAGGCAGAAATAGGGGAGATGAGGCTAAAGCTTGAAAATATTATCAGGGAAAATGAAAGGTAAGTCCAGTACTAGCCTTCTGCTTTTATTCTTCAGTGTCATAACATACATAACTAATTTAATAGCAATCATTTATGAAAATTCTCATTATTTTCTGATGTCAGTTCAAATTGTGATTTTTTATTTTTAATCTTGTTATTAAACTTGGAAATCATGTGTATTATTGCATAAATTAAGCATGTGTATAAACTTTAAAGTTGAAGAATAGCTATGCAAACAGTGAAGATATGCTATTGGAAACAGGTTATCTTGGCCCCTTAATTGTATCCTCATTGCCTTGAAGAACCCCCTTCTCTGGGGTTGGGACAGAAACAGGCCCATTCAGATATACCCAAATATAAGTGAACCCCCAACAAACTTCCCCTATTACTCATTTCTGTCCAGGTATGGACAGGAAGCTGGATCCTTCCCTTAACGGTTACTTTGGGCTGTACATGTGAAGTTCCTTTGCAGTGAGTGCTGTTCCTCTTTAGGACCGCAAGATTCTGCATTTTCCATGGCCTTCGGAATTTGAAGATATGCCTATTGTTTGGAATGCCTTTATTTCTTGGTTCCAGTTTGTATTTTTTGTATTTAGCAACTTCAATCACACAGGAGTGCTATTGGTTGTGTGACTCAGTGAGGTGTCACACTTTGATGAAGTCATGGCCATTTCTCTCTGGGTGCCACCATCTTGGCTAAGGCCTTCTTTAATACAGCAGGGTCTGTATAACGCACTTCTCTTCATTCCGATTTTGGGATTTGTGAGCTCAGCGGTTTTATAGAGTGTTCCTCTTGAAAAGTAGAAAGTAAGAGAAAAGGACAAGGCAACATGTTTTGCCTGCATCTGCCTTTGTTCCAAAAAAAACTTGGTAAGTACTTGTTAAGGGGCTTTCTTTTGCTTTTTATTAATCTTATTTATTTATTTGGCTCTTGTACTTTTTAGCATTGAGCCTGCCTCTACTGCTCTTATGGGGGATAATGCAGTGTGTGCGTTTGGAAGATGAACTTTATATGGAGGAGTCCAGGATCCCTCTACTTCTGCTATAAAACTCCTAGAAAGGCTTTTTCAGTTGATTTCCCCCTTGTCTGCTGTAACTGACCAAAAGTGTGCTAAGCCTTGAACACCTGTTAACAGTGCCTGATAATATAACTAAGCTTGTCCATTACCTGATGATGTTTATTATAAGGTTGATGCGGCTTTAACTAAATTAATTAAGAATACTATTATACCCAGTTTTGTGATTCTATGGAAAAAAAGATGGACTTAAATCTGAATAAGATTCCATGCCCCCAACCCCCAGGCAATATGCTATTTTACAGATATCATTATCTTTTATTTTCTGCAACTAAAGTTATTGAAAATGAATGCCAGATCCTTAGCTACGTCTAACCTGATAAAGAGAACTTCATGACTGAAGCTCTGGGAGGTAGATGCAGTTTCAAAGGTAAACCGGTTTAAAACCTCTGTGGAACATGGTGTACACCCTATTAGCCAGATTAAGTATTCATGTCCTGAAGTCCCCAGAAACAGCCCTATTACATGTAGGTTTGCATTCCTTCCCCAAGTACCAGAGCTATATTTGTGTATACCTCTTCTCAGCCACCAGACTTGCGATCACTAGAGCCTGGAAACAGCAGAGTCCCCCGTCCTGGGTTTCTGTCCTAGATATCATGGCTTATATCAGTTCCACGGAAAGAAACGTGTTCTTTATCCTAGATAAGCCTTTCTTTCTTTCTTTCTTTCTTTCTTTCTTTCTTTCTTTCTTTCTTTCTTTCTTTCTTTCTTTCTTTCTTTCTTTCTTTCTTTCTTTCTTTCTTTCTTTCTTTCTTTCTTTCTTTCTTTCTTTCTTTCTTTCTTTCTTTCTTTCTTTTCTTTCTTTCTTTCTTTCTTTCTTTCTTTCTTTCTTTCTTTCTTTCTTTCTTTCTTTCTTTCTTTCTTTCTTTCTTTCTTTCTTTCTTTCTTTCTTTCTTTCTTTCTTTCTTTCTTTCTTTCTTTCTTTCTTTCTTTCTTTCTTTCTTTCCCTCCCTTCTTACCCCCCTCTTTTTCTCCTCTCTCCTTCCATCTCCTTTTGCATTCTCTGACAATATGTTTAACATTCACCTTATTTTCAGTTCACTTGCGATCCTCACTTTATCAACCTGTATATAGAGAATGCTATCAGAGATGATTTCTTCTATAAGATACGACAAGTCCACGGATTCATCCTTTACTTGTGGGATATCATCCTCCTGCTAACAGGAAGTGGCAAAGAGAACCACTGCAGAGCTGTCTATATAGCTCCTCCCTTGACTCCACCCCCCAGTCATTCTTTTTGCCTACTCTAAGTAATAGGAAGGGTAAAGTGAAAGAGGTGATAAAATGTTTGTTAGTTTTTATTTTCTTCAAGCAAGACTTTTTTATTTTAAATGGTACCGGTGAGTGCTATTTTTTTCCAGGCAGCAGATGGATGAAGACTTCTGCCTGGAGACTGATGATCTTAGCAGTTGTTACTAAGATCCAGAGTAGTTCCCACAGAATGGCTGAGGAGTACTTAAGAAACTTCAATGTGAGGAACGATTTTCATGCTACAAGCATTGAGGTATGTTCAGTCATTTTTTTCTGGAGAGACTGTGTTATTTCAGAATTGGCTGACAGTATCCCCATGAGGGAAAGGGAAAGCAGTAATCCTAATACATAGTGAGGGGTATTACTGGACCTGTATATTGGGCTATAAAAAAATGATTGACACTGATGATATGATGTTTGTGGGCAAACGTTTCTATGTTGGGAGTTAAAGATAACGTTTTTTGTGGCAAACGTTTTTACTTTATCTTAAGAATGGAGGGTACACATGGCTTCACTAAATGGGTATATGAACCCACATGGCTAGGTTTTAGACCACTCTGGTGCGGTTATTTTAGGCGGTGAGACATCGAGTGAGATGGGCGGGGCCTATTTTCCCACCTCAGTTGCGCAGTTGTTTTTCCCAGATAAGCAGCAAGCTCCAACTCCGGTGGGCCTTTCAGGGACAGTTTGGGCCTAATCAAAGGGTTAATCTGATTTTGCAGACCACTGAGGGCAGTAGGGCTGTGGCGAGGTACAGGGGGTGTTTTTGTTTGAATTTAATGTTTTTTAGCACAACGATTTTTTGGTCTTAAGGGTTAAGTATTCCTTTCCTTGTGGGGCAAACTTAGCTGACAAGTTGGGATGCATTTATCATAAAATTGTGATAATTTTATTGCTTTAAAGCAGTTTTGGAAAAATTGTATGCTTTTTTTCTCTTAAAGGCGCAGTACCGTTTTTTTCAGATTGTTATTTTTTTCAAAAAATAAAGTGCTTTCAAGTCTGTTTGTGGTCATTACTAGCCTGTTTTAACATGTCTGACATTGAGGAAAGCCAATGTTGTATGTGTTTAGAAGCCATTGTGGAACCCCCACTTAAAATGTGTCCCACATGTACTGAAAGGGCCTTACATTGCAAAGAACATATTTTAGCTGATAAAAGTATGTCTCAGGATGATTCTCAGTCAGAAGAGAATCAGTTTATGCCATCTACTTCTCCCCAAGTGTCACAACCTTTAACGCCCGCCCAAGCGACGCCAAGTACTTCTAGTGCGTCTAATTCTTTCACCCTGCAAGATATGGCTGCAGTTATGTCTACTACCCTTACAGAGGTATTATCTAAACTGCCTGGTTTTCAGGTTAAGTGCAGTAGGTCCGGTATTAGATTAAATGCTGAGCCCTCTGATGCTTTATTGGCCATCTCCGATGTACCCTCACAGTGTTCTGATTTGGGGGTGGGGGAATTGCTGTCTGAGGGAGAGCTTTCTGATTCAGGAAAGATGTTTCCTCAAACAGAGTCAGATATGATGGCCTTTAAGTTTAAGCTTGAACACCTCCGCTTGTTACTCAGGGAGGTTTTAGCGACTCTGGATGATTGTGACCCTATTGTAATACCGCCAGAGAAATTGTATAAAATGGATAGATATCTAGAGGTCCCTACTTACACTAATGTTTTTCCAGTCCCTAAGAGGATTTCGGACATTGTTACTAATATATAATAACCAGGGTGAACGGAGCTGAAGGAGTAGTGTATAGTGTAGTATACAACAAACATCAAAGGTACAGAGGAGAACCGATACAACTTGGTGCTTCACAAAAACTTTACTTTATTCCAATAAAAACAGCAACTCCAACGTAAACATGCAACGAACACACTTCAGCAAAGTGCATAGATACAGGATGGTGGCCACTAATGCTGCTGACGCGTTTCGGCTACCTGTGCCGTAGTCATAGCATGACCAGTGACCCTCATACCTAGCTTAAAAAGGTGTTGCTTGTATCTCATTGGTTAAGAACACAAGCACACCTCCTGTATGAGAGGATTTAATTATGCCTCTTTTTACATGCACAATGATACTAACAAAATCTTCTAAGGATATATGTGAGTCTCTGACCTGTCATGATTACAATAATATATTACATAAAAAATCATGCATCTATATGTATATATATATGTCCGTATACATTGATAGAGAGTTATACATCATATTGAATATTGGAGATAGAAACATATATATAGCATATCAATCAGATACATTCCATACGTGGCAGATAAAGTGTCTAGTAACTAAAAGCACCAAAAGCCAGATAAGTGCATAGGTAAAACGGGTTTATAATAAAACACTAAGTTATCCTATTTTATCATAGTTTCAAAAGATGTTATTAATAAGTGTTGTATTACTGTGTATATGTATATACAGTCTAAAAAGGGGTATGTGACAGGGTGGGGAAGAACTGGGACACTACCCTCAATACCAGATTTTAGTGCCAGAAATTAATGAGATCAAACTCGCTATTTAATCCATATGGCTTTCTGGTTTTTAGCTTGAGGAT
The DNA here is from genome assembly GCF_027579735.1 of Bombina bombina. Taxonomy (NCBI): domain Eukaryota; kingdom Metazoa; phylum Chordata; class Amphibia; order Anura; family Bombinatoridae; genus Bombina; species Bombina bombina. Next base: position 1,041,088,849 of record NC_069500.1, on the reverse strand, counting down.
CCAAAATACTTCCTCTCTTGCTAATAGTGAGTCTCTATCCCCTCCTCTTTGTGGGGGGGAGGATATGTTTTATTATGGTCCAATGTAGTGAATCAGGATTTTTATTGTGGACAAACGAAAAATGATTTATTAAAGGTGTCGTTAGAATGCCTAGTTTGATATTGTTGACATGTTCGCGTATTCTCGACCTTACTTCACGTGAGGTCATACCCACGTATTGTAAATTGCAGTGATTGCATGTAAGAAGATATATCACATAGGACGCCCTACAGTTAAAGCATCTGTCATGTTCAAAAGTTTCACCAGTAACAGTACTGGTGAAACCATTGCCTGGGGATAGGTGACTACATGCTATGCAGTCTGCATAATGGCATCTAAAGACACCTTTTGTGCTTAACCAGGAACTAGGGGTTTCTCTTTTATTAGTAATGATTGTGGTTGGTGCTACCAGATTACCTATCGTTTTGCCTCGTTTAAAAGCAAAACGACAGCCCTTTTTGGCTACATTTGTTAGCCCCTCGTCTGCTTGTAGTAGAGGAAAGTGTTTGGATACTATACTACAAATTGCATCATATTGGTCACTGTAAGTGGTCATGAAGGTGACCCTGTCTTTTGTACCTTTGTTCCAATCATGATCCAATTTCTGCTGTTTTTTTGGCTGTAATAGGCTATCTCTTTCTTTAGCACTGACCTCTTTTTTGATGCCTAGTAGCATCTTTTTGGGGTAGTTTCTAGATATGAGCCTATTTGTTAGCTCTGTAGCTTGTACTTCAAAGGTCGTTTTGTTAGAGCAATTTCTAAGAGTTCTTGGGTATTGTCCTCTGGCAATTGCTTTAAAAACCCTATTCGGGTGGTTGCTCTTCGCATGTAATATTGTATTTCTGGCTGTTGGTTTACGATATATGCTGGTTGTAATATACCCTCTATCTTCAGTAAAGGTTCCTGATAGAGTTACATCAAGATAATTAATAGTATTCACATCAGTCTCAAAGGTAAAGCCCAATCCTATATCATTGTCATTTAGTTCATCAATGAACTTTGTGATTAAGCTTGGGTCTCCCTGCCAAATCAAAATGAGATCATCTATAAATCTCTTAAAAAACTGGATATGCTGTTTGAACTGATTTCTATCTCCATAGATGTGGGACTGCTCCCACCACCCCATAAAGAGGTTGGCATAGGAGGGGGCAAACTTAGCCCCCATAGCAGTCCCACATCTCTGGAGATAGAAATTGTCCTGAAAACAAAAATAGTTGTGGGTTAATAAGTAGTGTGTAACACGTATGATAAAATCGCACTGTTCATCTTCAAATTGTCCTGATCTAGTCAGAAACCATCTGATGGCTTTGAGGCCCTCTTTATGCGGTATTGATGAATAGAGTGCTTTTACATCTATGGTTACCCACATATTGGATTTTTGCCAGTTTTCATCCCTTAACAACCCTAACAGGTGTTTTGTGTCAGTCAAGTGACTCGGTAGATCTTCAACAAATGGCTGGAGTATTGCATCCAGCCATTGTGAGAGTCTCTCAGTTAGGGAGCCAATACCATTGATGATTGGCCTACCCTGTATTTCTGTCCCTGGTTTATGCACCTTAGGAAGGTGATTGAAGGTGGATCTTATAGGGAAATCTACTTGTAGATATTTGCAGGTATTGTCATCAAACATTCCTATTTCCCTGCCTTCATCTAATAAATCTAATAATTTGAGTTGGTAGTCGTTAGTGGGGTCTTTCCTGAGTGGTATATATTGGTCAGTATTAGTTAATTGTCTCATTGCTTCATGAATGAATTGACTTGTGTTTTGTATCACTATTGAGCCCCCCTTGTCCGCTGCTCTGATCACTATCTGTTCGTTTTTTTGTAATTTAACTAGAGCCTCTTTTTCTTTTCTGGTTAGATTTGATTTTCCCAGATCTGATCTAATGTTGGACGACAGAGCAGTAAGATCATTTTCTATTCTCTTTTGAAAGGTTTCTAAAATTTGACCCCTACTTTGTATGGGGTAAAAGGTAGAGTTGCTTTTAAATTTAGGAAAATTGACATTTTCTGTAGGACCTACTGCTCCTGCCAAATATAGATCTTTCAAAGCTACCCTGTCACAATCCTCGGTAAATGTAAGGTTTGGTATAGGGCTATTAACAGAATCCTCACATGTCATATCTTGTTTTTCAGTTTGATTAAAAAACTTTTTTAGAGTGAGGGATCTAATCAGCTTGTTAACATCTAATAGAGTTGAGAAGAGGTTAAAGTTTGAATTAGGGACAAAACTCAGTCCCTTGTTTAAGACTCTGGTCTCAATTTCAGTCAACACATAATCAGATAAATTAACTATGTTATTTTCTATTGATATTTTGTGTGATACCCTCTCCTCTGGCTTCTCTGAGGATACCTGTTGGATCTGCCCTGATTCATTTGTGTTTGTTCTAGTGTTGGTATGTGGGGATTCTGAACGATCAATGCCTTCTGGCCCTCCCCTTCTAAACCAACTGGGCCCAGGCAAAAAACCTTGTCCACTTCAATGTTAGACCTTGTTTGACCTCCTTCATTTATAGTTGAAGGTACATACTTGCTGTTACTCATTGTTCCCTCTGTGTTGTGTGTGCTTGTTAGGGGTGGTGGTAGTGTAGGAGGGGTTGGGGTTTGAATCAAGATGGATTTAATTTTAGGTTTTACCACATTATCTACAGGATGTTCATAATTCGCACCTTTTGTAATGGTTTGATTGTTTGTGGTTGTATGTTGTAATTCATCCCCTGAGCTAGAGAAATCATCTGTGGACTCTGCTTCACTGTCACTATAGTGTAGTATATCACAGTGTATCAAAAATAAATTAATTTTGCTAATTTTCTTCAAATAAAAATGTATTTATTTTAAAACACTTTAAAACATTGCAAATGTTAGTATAGAGCTCTAATACTTTTAAAACATTTCAACGAAATATGTAATATACAGTTTTATAAAAACAATAATAGAGGATATTTTGTAAAAGCAATTGCTCTGATTGAGAGAGGACTCTAAAATAATATAGTTCTGTGTTCTTTGTGCTCATATAAACCTTGTGTGATTTTTCTTTCTTTTAAATTTGAGTCATCTGGCTTATGGCATAAAGTTTATATGGTATTCGTGTACTCACGTTTTTGTCCTGAGAATTAAATATTCTCTAATTTGCTTTTTGGTACCGTTTTAGTAAAACCGTTGAGAAGGCAATGAATGTGGAGAGTGATAACAGCCTTTTGTGGTTAAAAAGATACTTTTTTAAATATCCTGTGGCTTTTGTTGACAACAAAGGTGTAAAGTTGTTCTCGTCTCTGGCGGTTTCTTTAGTTTTAAGTACAATGTTTTTAGGGAGGGTGATACAATGTATACCTCCTAATGGTGTGCTAAGGTTCCGACTTAGCCGTTGTCCTGATGTTCGTTGACTAGCTGAAGTGATACTTAAAAAACTCCTTGAGGTTTGCAGGAGTTCCAGTGTATGTATCCATTGGTCTCTGAGACTGTTTACGATCACAGGCTGTTGCTTTTCTATGCGTGAATCCTCCACTCATGCTGGAGGATTCACGCATAGAAAAGCAACAGCCTGTGATCGTGAGAAAAGGAGAACGATCTTAGCCGTTGTCAAACGCAACATACTACTGGAGACACCTACAGACAGATAAAATCTACTTGTCTTCAAAATCCACCTGGCTTCAAAATTTGTGTAACGGACTACAGCCAGAGCAACATATTACCGCTCCAAGCCTCTTAGAGACTCCTGCAAACCCTGAAAACTCACCAGCAAAACTAATAGGGTAAACAGTCTCAGAGACCAATGGATACATACAAATCAGACTCAAATTTAAAAGAAAGAAAAATCACACAAGGTTTATATGAGCACAAAGAACACGGAACTATATTATTTTAGAGTCCTCTCTCAATCAGAGCAATTGCTTTTACAAAATATCCTCTATTATTGTTTTTATAAAACTGTATATTGCATATTTCGTTGAAATGTTTTAAAAGTATTAGAGCTCTATACTAACATTTGCAATGTTTTAAAGTGTTTTAAAATAAATACATTTCTCCAACATTGGTGTGTCCGGTCCACGGCGTCATCCTTACTTGTGGGATATTCTCTTCCCCAACAGGAAATGGCAAAGAGTCCCAGCAAAGCTGGCCATATAGTCCCTCCTAGGCTCCGCCCACCCCAGTCATTCTCTTTGCCGTTGCACAGGCAACATCTCCACGGAGATGGTTAAGAGTTTTTTGGTGTTTAAATGTAGTTTTTATTCTTCTATCAAGTGTTTGTTATTTTAAAATAGTGCTGGTATGTACTATTTACTCTGAAACAGAAAAGGATGAAGATTTCTGTTTGTGAGAGGAAGATGATTTTAGCAGACAGTAACTAAAATCGATTGCTGTTTCCACATAGGACTGTTGAGATGAAGTAACTTCAGTTGGGGGAAACAGTTAGCAGACTTTTCTGCTTAAGGTATGACTAGCCATATTTCTAACAAGACTGTGTAATGCTGGAAGGCTGTCATTTCCCCTCATGGGGACCGATAAGCCATTTTCTTAGTCAAACAAACAGAATAAAGGGCTGCATATGGGCTAAAAAACTGGTAGACATTTTTATGGGCTAAATCGATTGCTTTATTTGGGCATATTATTCAGATTTAGGCTGACAATTTGCATTTATAATCTTGGGGAACGTTTATATAACGGCATGCACTGTGTTAGACACCTTTTCCAGTCAGGGGGCCTTTCTAGTTATAGACTGAGCCTCATTTTCGCGCCATTACTGCACAGTTGTTTTTTGAGAGCAGGGCATGCAGATGCATGTGTGAGGATCTAAAAATCACTGGAAAAGCTTCTAGAAGGCGTCAATCCCCCTCTGGGCTTGGTTGGGTCTCAGCAAAGACTATAGCTGGGACTGTATAGGGGTTAAATTTAAAAACGGCTCCGGTTCCGTTATTTTAAGGGTTAAAGCTCTGAAATTTGGTGTGCAATACTCTTAATGCTTTAAGACACTGTGGTGAAATTTTGGTAATTTTTGAACAATTCCTTCATACTTTTTCACATATTCAGTAATAAAGTGTTTTCTGTTTGAAATTTAAAGAGACAGTAACGGTTTTGTTTTAAAACGTTTTTTGTGCTTTGTTGACAAGTTTAAGCCTGTTTAACATGTCTGTACCTTCAGATAAGCTATGTTCTATATGTATTAAAGCCAATGTGTCTCCCCATTTAAATTTATGTGATAATTGTGCCATAGCGTCCAAACAAAGTAAGGACAGTACTGCCACAGATAATGAAATTGCCCAAGATGATTCCTCAGATGAGGGGAGTAAACATGATACTACATCATCTCCTACTGTGTCTACACCAGTTTTGCCCACGCAGGAGGCCCCTAGTACATCTAGTGCGCCAATGCTTATTACCATGCAACAATTAACGGCTGTAATGGATAGCTCCATGGCAAATATTTTATCCAAAATGCCTACTTATCAGAGAAAGCGCGATTGCTCTGTTTTAAACACTGAAGAGCAAGAGGGCGCTGATGATAATTGTTCTGTCATACCCTCACACCAATCTGAAGGGGCCATGAGGGAGGTTTTGTCAGATGGAGAAATCTCAGATTCAGGAAAAATTTCTCATCAAGCTGAACCTGATGTTGTGACATTTAAATTTAAATTAGAACATCTCCGCGCACTGCTTAAGGAGGTGTTATCTACTCTGGATGATTGTGACAACTTGGTCATTCCAGAGAAATTATGCAAGATGCACAAGTTCCTAGAGGTTCCGGTGCCCCCCAACGCTTTTCCTATACCCAAGCGGGTGGCGGACATAGTAAATAAGGAGTGGGAAAAGCCCGGCATACCTTTTGTTCCCCCCCCTATATTTAAGAAATTATTTCCTATGGTCGACCCCAGAAAGGACTTATGGCAGACAGTCCCTAAGGTCCAGGGGGCAGTTTCTACTCTAAACAAACGCACTACTATTCCTATCGAAGATAGTTGTGCTTTCAAAGATCCTATGGATAAAAAATTGGAAGGTTTGCTTAAAAAGATTTTTGTACAGCAAGGCTACCTTCTACAACCAATTTCATGCATTGTTCCTGTCACTACGGCAGTGTGGTTCTGGTTCGAGGAACTAGAAAAGTCGCTCAGTAGAGAAACTCCATATGAGGAGGTTATGGACAGAGTTCACGCACTTAAATTGGCTAACTCTTTTATTTTAGATGCCGCTTTGCAATTAGCTAGATTAGCGGCGAAAAATTCAAGGTTTGCTATCGTGGTGCGCAGAGCGCTTTGGCTAAAGTCTTGGTCAGCGGATGTGTCATCCAAGACAAAATTGCTTAACATCCCTTTCAAAGGTAAAACTTTATTTGGACCAGAATTGAAAGAGATTATTTCAGACATCACTGGGGGAAAGGGCCACGCCCTTCCACAGGATAGGTCTTTTAAGGCTAAAAATAAGTCTAATTTTCGTCCCTTTCGCAGAAACGGACCGGCCTCTAATTCTGCATCCTCTAAGCAAGAGGGTAATGCCTCACAACCCAAACCAGCCTGGAAACCGATGCAAGGCTGGAACAAGGGTAAGCAGGCCAAGAAGCCTGCCACTGCTAACAAAACAGCATGAAGGAGTAGCCCCCGATCCGGGACCGGATCTAGTGGGGGGCAGACTCTCTCTCTTTGCTCAGGCTTGGGCAAGAGATGTTCAGGATCCTTGGGCGCTAGAAATAGTTTCTCAAGGTTATCTTCTGGAATTCAAGAAACTACCCCCAAGGGGAAGGTTCCACATGTCTCACTTATCCTCAAACCAAATAAAGAGACAGGCATTCTTACATTGTGTAGAAGACCTGTTAAAGATGGGAGTGATACACCCAGTTCCGATAAAGGAACAAGGAATGGGATTTTATTCCAATCTGTTCGTAGTTCCCAAAAAAGAGGGAACGTTCAGACCAATTTTGGATTTGAAGATCCTAAACAAATTTATCAGGGTACCATCGTTCAAGATGGAAACCATTCGAACGATTCTACCCACTATCCAGGAAAGTCAATTTATGACTACCGTGGATCTAAAGGATGCGTACCTACATATTCCTATCCACAAAGAACATCATCAGTTCCTAAGGTTCACTTTTCTGGACAAGCATTACCAGTTTGTGGCCCTCCCATTCAGATTAGCCACTGCTCCAAGGATTTTCACAAAGGTGCTAGGGTCCCTTCTAGCGGTTCTAAGACCGAGCGGCATTGCAGTAGTACCTTACTTGGACGACATTCTAATACAAGCGTCGTCCCTGTCAAAAGCAAAGGCTCATACGGACATCGTTCTAGCCTTTCTCAGATCTCACAGATGGAAGGTGAACATAGAAAATAGTTCTCTGTCTCCGTCGACAAGAGTTCCCTTCTTGGGAACAATAATAGATTCCTTAGAAATGAGGATTTTTCTGACAGAGGTCAGAAAATCAAAACTTCTAAGCTCTTGTCAAGTGCTTCATTCTGTTCCTCGTCCTTCCATAGCGCAGTGCATGGAAGTAGTAGGATTGATGGTTGCAACAATGGACATAGTTCCTTTTGCACGAATTCATCTAAGACCATTACAACTGTGCATGCTCAAACAGTGGAATGGGGATTATACAGACTTGTCTCCAATGATTCAAGTAGATCAAAAGACCAGAGATTCACTCCGTTGGTGGCTGACCCTGGACCATCTGTCCCAGGGAATGAGCTTCCGCAGACCAGAGTGGGTCATTGTCACGACCGACGCCAGTCTAGTGGGCTGGGGCGCGGTCTGGGAATCCCTGAAAGCTCAGGGTCTCTGGTCTCGGGAAGAGTCTCTTCTCCCGATAAACATTCTGGAACTGAGAGCGATATTCAATGCTCTCAGAGCTTGGCCTCAACTAGCAAAGGCCAAATTCATAAGGTTCCAATCAGACAACATGACGACCGTTGCATATATCAATCATCAGGGGGGAACGAGGAGTTCCCTGGCGATGAAAGAAGTGACCAAAATAATTCAATGGGTGGAGGATCACTCCTGCCACTTGTCTGCGATCCACATCCCAGGAGTGGAAAATTGGGAGGCGGATTTTCTGAGTCGTCAGACATTCCATCCGGGGGAGTGGGAACTCCATCCGGAAATCTTTGCCCAAATAACTCAATTATGGGGCATTCCAGACATGGATCTGATGGCGTCTCGTCAGAACTTCAAGGTTCCTTGCTACGGGTCCAGATCCAGGGATCCCAAGGCGACTCTAGTAGATGCACTAGTAGCACCTTGGACCTTCAACCTAGCTTATGTATTTCCACCGTTTCCTCTCATTCCCAGGCTGGTAGCCAGGATCAATCAGGAGAGGGCCTCAGTGATCTTGATAGCTCCTGCGTGGCCACGCAGGACTTGGTATGCAGACCTGGTGAATATGTCATCGGCTCCACCATGGAAGCTACCTTTGAGACAGGACCTTCTTGTTCAGGGTCCATTCGAACATCCAAATCTGGTCTCCCTCCAGCTGACGGCTTGGAGATTGAACGCTTGATTCTATCGAAGCGTGGGTTTCTGTGATAGATACTCTGGTTCAGGCCAGAAAACCTGTAACTAGAAAAATTTACCATAAAATATGGAAAAAATATATCTGTTGGTGTGAATCCAAAGGATTCCCATGGAATAAGATAAAAATTCCTAAGATTCTCTCCTTTCTACAAGAAGGTTTGGAGAAAGGATTATCTGCAAGTTCTCTAAAGGGACAGATCTCTGCTTTATCTGTCTTACTACACAAAAGACTGGCAGCTGTGCCAGATGTTCAAGCATTTGTTCAGGCTCTGGTTAGGATCAAGCCTGTTTACAGACCTTTGACTCCTCCCTGGAGTCTAAATCTAGTTCTTTCAGTTCTTCAAGGGGTTCCGTTTGAACCTTTACATTCCATAGATATTAAGTTACTATCTTGGAAAGTTTTGTTTTTAGTTGCAATTTCTTCTGCTAGAAGAGTTTCAGAGTTATCTGCTCTGCAGTGTTCTCCGCCCTATCTGGTGTTCCATGCAGATAAGGTGGTTTTGCGTACTAAGCCTGGTTTTCTTCCTAAAGTTGTTTCTAACAAAAATATTAACCAGGAGATAGTTGTACCTTCTTTGTGTCCGAATCCAGTTTCAAAGAAGGAACGTTTGTTACACAATTTGGACGTTGTCCGTGCTCTAAAATTCTATTTAGAGGCTACTAAAGATTTCAGACAAACATCTTCCTTGTTTGTTGTTTATTCTGGTAAAAGGAGAGGTCAAAAAGCGACTTCTACCTCTCTTTCCTTTTGGCTTAAAAGCATCATCCGATTGGCTTATGAGACTGCCGGACGGCAGCCTCCTGAAAGAATCACAGCTCACTCCACTAGGGCTGTGGCTTCCACATGGGCCTTCAAGAACGAGGCTTCTGTTGACCAGATATGTAAGGCAGCGACTTGGTCTTCACTGCACACTTTTGCCAAATTTTACAAATTTGATACTTTTGCTTCTTCGGAGGCTATTTTTGGGAGAAAGGTTTTGCAAGCTGTGGTGCCTTCCGTTTAGGTAACCTGATTTGCTCCCTCCCTTCATCCGTGTCCTAAAGCTTTGGTATTGGTTCCCACAAGTAAGGATGACGCCGTGGACCGGACACACCAATGTTGGAGAAAACAGAATTTATGCTTACCTGATAAATTACTTTCTCCAACGGTGTGTCCGGTCCACGGCCCGCCCTGGTTTTTTTAATCAGGTCTGATGAATTATTTTCTCTAACTACAGTCACCACGGTACCATATGGTTTCTCCTATATATATTTCCTCCTGTCCGTCGGTCGAATGACTGGGGTGGGCGGAGCCTAGGAGGGACTATATGGCCAGCTTTGCTGGGACTCTTTGCCATTTCCTGTTGGGGAAGAGAATATCCCACAAGTAAGGATGACGCCGTGGACCGGACACACCGTTGGAGAAAGTAATTTATCAGGTAAGCATAAATTCTGTTTTTTATTTGAAGAAAATTAGCAAAAGTAATTTATTTTTGATACACTGTGATATACTACACTATACACTACTCCTTCAGCTCCCCTCACCCTGGTTATTATATATTACTCTTAGACAGTCGTTTGAAGGAACTTCTGTCATACTTGTAGGGTTTAAAGCGTGGTAAATCCTTAATAAATTCACTCACTAGGTGCACTCACTCTATACTTGTTTCTCAAAAGGACATTGTTACTAAGGAATGGGATAGACCAGGCATTCTGTTCTCTCCCCCTCCTACTTTTAAGAAAATGTTTCCCATATCCGACACCATTCGGGACTCGTGGCAGATGGTCCCTAAGGTGGAGGGAGCTATTTCTATCCTGGTTAAGCGTACAACTATACCTATTGAGGACAGTTGTGCTTTCAAAGATCCTATGGATAAAAAATTAGAGGGTCTTCTAAAGAAATTGTTTATTCATCAGGGTTTTCTTCTACAACCTATAGCATGCATTGTTCCTGTAACTACTGCAGCAGCTTTTTGGTTTGAGGCTCTAGAGGAGTCTCTTAAGGTTGAGACCCATTAGATGATATTTTGGATAGAATTAAGGCTCTCAAGCTAGCTAATTCTTTTATTAGATATGCCGCTTTTCAAATGGCTAAATTAGTGGCAAAGAATGCAGGCTTTGCAATTTCAGCGCGTAGAGCGTTATGGCTTAAGTCCTGGTCTGCTGATGTGTCATCAAAATCTAAGCTGTTAGCTATTCCTTTCAAAGGTAAGACCCTATTCGGGCTTGAACTGAAGGAGATCATTTCCAACATTACTTGAGGTAAAGGCCATGCCCTTCTTCAGGACAAGACAAATAAAATGAGGGCCAAACAAAATAATTTTCATTCCTTTCGAAACTTTAAAGGTGGACCCTCTACTTCCTCTTCTGCCACAAAGCAGGAGGGGAATTTTGCTCAATCCAAGTCAGTCTGGAGACCTAACCAGACCTGGAATAAAGGTAAACAGGCCAAGAAGCCCGCTGCCACTACCAAGACAGCATGAAGGGGCAACCCCCGATCCGGGACCGGATCTAGTAGGGGGCAGACTTTCTCTCTTCACTCAGGCTTGGGCAAGAGATGTTCAGGATTCCTGGGCATTAGAAATCGTGACCCAGGGGTATCGTCTAGAATTCAAAGATTCTCTCCCAAGGGGGAGATTTCATCTTTCACGTTTGTCTGTAAACCAGACAAAAAGAGAGGCATTCTTACGCTGTGTAAAAGACCTATATACCATGGGTGTAATCTGCCCAGTTCCAAAAGTAGAACAGGGGCAGGGGTTTTACTCCAATCTGTTTGTGGTTCCCAAAAAAAGAGGGCACCTTCAGACCAATTTTAGAGCTCAAAACTCTAAACAAATTTCTCCAAGTCCCATCCTTCAAGATGGAGACCATTCGGACCATTTTACCAATGATCCAGGAGGGTCAATATATGACCACCGTGGATTTGAAGGATGTGTATCTTCACATTCCTATCCACAAAGATCATCACCAGTTCCTCAGGTTCGCCTTCCTGGACAGACATTACCAGTTTGTGGCCCTTCCGTTCGGGTTGGCCACAGCTCCCAGAATTTTCACAAAGGTGCTAGGGTCCCTTCTTGTGGTTCTAAGGCCATGGGGCATAACAGTGGCACCCTATCTGGACGATATTTTGATTCAGGCGTCAACTTACCATCTAGCCAAATCTCACATGGACATTGTGTTGGCTTTTCTAAGATCTCACGGGTGGAAGGTGAACATAAAAAAGAGTTCACTTGTTCCTCTAACAAGAGTTCCATTTCTAGGAACTCTGATAGACTCGGTAGACATGAAAATTTTTCTGACGGAGATCAGAAAATCAAAGATCGTAACCACCTGCCGAGCACTTCATTCCATTCCTTGGCCATCAGTGGCTCAGTGTATGGAGGTAATTGGACTTATGGTAGCGGCAATGGACATAGTTCCATTTGCTCGCTTGCATCTCAGACCACTGCAACTGTGCATGCTCAAACAGTGGAATGGGGATTATGCGGATTTATCTCCACGGATAAATCTGGATCTAGAGACCAGAGACTCTCTTCTTTGGTGGTTGTCACAGGATCATCTGTCCCAGGGAATGTGCTTCCGCAGGCCAGCATGGGTCATAGTGATGAAGGACGCCAGTCTTGGGCTGGGGTGCAGTCTGGAATTCCCTGAAGGCTCAGGGTGTGTGGACTCAGGAGGTTGCCCTACTTCCAATAAATATTCTAGAACTGAGAGCAATATTCAACGCTCTTCAGGCGTGGCCTCAGCTGGCTTCGGCCAAATTCATAAGATTCCAGTCGGACAATATCACGACTGTAGCATATATCAATCATCAAGGGGGAACCAAGAGTTCTCTAGCGATGATAGCGGTTTCCAAAATAATTTGATGGGCAGAGACTCACTCTTGTCATCTATCAGCAATCTATATCCCAGGAGTAGAGAACTGGGAAGCGAATTTTCTAAGTTGTCAGACTTTTCATCCGGGGGAGTGGGAGCTCCATCCGGAGGTGTTTGCACAATTGATTCATCAATGGGGCACACCAGAATTGGATCTGATGGCATCTCGTCAGAATGCCAAACCTCCTTGTTACGGGTCCAGATCAAGGGATCCTCAAGCAGTACTGATAGATGCTCTAGCAGTACCGTGGTCATTCAACCTGGCTTATGTGTTTCCTCCTTTTCCTCTCCTTCCTCGTCTGATTGTCAGAATCAAACAGGAGAGGGCTTCGGTAATCTTGATAGCGCCTGTGTGGCCACGCAGGACTTGGTATGCAGATCTGGTGGAAATGTCATCTCTGCCACCGTGGAAACTGCCACTGAGACAGGATCTTCTCATTCAGGGTCCGTTCCAACATCCAAATCTAGTTTCTCTGCGGCTGACTGCCTGGAGATTGAACGCTTGATTTTATCTAAGCTGGGATTCTCTGAGTCGGTTATTGATACCTTGATTCAGGCTCAAAAGCCTGTCACTAGGAAAATTTATCATAAGATATGGCGTAAATATCTTTATTGGTGCAAATCCAAAGGAATCCATGGAGTAAGATGAGGATTCCTAGGATTTTGTCCTTTCTCCAAGAAGGATTGGAGAAGGGGTTATCAGCTAGTTCCTTAAAGGGACAGATTTCTGCTTTGTCAATCTTATTACACAAGCGTCTGGCAGATGTCCCAGACGTTCAGTCGTTTTGTCAGTCTTTGGTTAGAATTAAGCCTGTGTTTAAACCTGTTGCTCTGCCATGGAGTTTGAATTTAGTTTTAAATGTTCTTCAAGGGGTTCCATTTGAACCCATGAATTCCATAGATATTAAACTTCTATCTTGGAAAGTTCTGTTTTTAGTAGCTATCTCTTCTGCTCAAAGAGTTTCTGAGCTATCTGCATTACAATGCGACTCGCCTTCTCTAATATTCCATTCTGATAAGATGGTTTCGCGTACTAAACCTCGATTCCTTCCTAAGGTTGTTTCAAATAAGAATATTAATCAGGAAATTGTTGTTCCTTCTCTGTGTCCTAACCCTTATTCTAAGAAGGAGCGTTTGTTACATAATTTGGACGTGGTTCGTGCCTTGAAGTTTTACTTGCAAGCGACCAAGGATTTCCGTCAAACATCTTCTCTGTTTGTTGTCTATTCTGGAAAACGTAGAGGTCAAAAAGCTATGGCTACCTCTCTTTCTGTTTGGCTGAAAAGCATCATCCGTTTGGCATACGAGAATGCTGGACAGCAGCCTCCTGAAAAAATTACAGCTCATTCCACTAGAGCGGTAGCTTCCACATGGGCTTTTAAAAACGATGCTTCTGTTGAACAGATTTGTAAGGCTGTGACTTGGTCTTCCCTTCATACCTTTTCCAAATTTTACAAATATGATACTTTTGCTTCTTCGGAGGCTATTTTTGGGAGAAAAGTTCTTCAAGCAGTGGTGCCTTCTGTTTAGGTATCTGTCTTGTCCCTCCCGTTCATCCGTGTCCTGTAGCTTTGGTATTGTATCCCACAAGTAAAGGATGAATCCGTGGACTCATCGTATCTTAAAGAAGAAAAGGAAATTTATGCTTACCTGATAAATTGATTTCTTCTATGATAGGACGAGTCCACTGCCCGCCCTGTCAATTTAAGACAGATTATATTTTTTCGGTTTAAAACTTCAGTCACCTCTGCAACTTTTAGTTTCTCCTTTTCCTTCCTATACCTTCGGTCGAATGGCTGGGGGTGGAGTCAAGGGAGGAGCTATATAGACAGCTCTGCTGTGGTGCTCTTTGCAAGTTCCTGTTAGCAGGAGGATAATATCCCACAAGTAAAGGATGAATCCGTGGACTTGTTGTATCATAGAAGAAATCAATTTATCAGGTAAGCATAAATTTCCTTTTTTGTATTATGTACTATGAATCTTACATGACTTGTTATATGCTACCCACTGGGAACTTATTTGTAGTTTCAATTTCATTCCTAATAAAGCTTTGAAAATAAATTAAAAAAAGGTAAACCGGTTTAAGTTGCCGATTTATAACTTTAGTTTCTTTGGCAATACATTAGATGATCTAATATCTAAAAGGCTTGGAAGGAAAACTACTTTCCTTCACAAATATCATAGGAATAAATTTCTGTATAGAATTCAGTACTGTCTCATGGTAATTCTTTTCGGCCTTATGTCCAAAGGAATAATTTTCAAGCACAGTGCAGAAATCATTTAAGAGAAGGGGGACCTTTGTCTAAAAGAGGGGTTAACAAGCCCAAACATCTCCAAAACAGTCATGGTTTTTATTTCAGGTCCTTTGGGCACCCATTTGCTGCAGTTTCATCAAGCACTGTTAAATTAAATTTCAGACGCCTTGGTTTTGGAATTAATACATAAAGGTTATTCCTTTAAGTTTGCAAAATGGAAAAAAAAGGTTCGCTGCTCAAGAGTTCATCTGTTCTCTACTGGAACAAGTGTGATTGTGGAAGTTCTCTTGGCTCAGAGGCAAAGAGTTTTTACTCCCATTTTTTTCTCACTCCAAAGAAGGGCAACACTTGGAGGCCTGCCCTGGACCTCAAGCATCTCAGTTCTTTCCTACAAGTCAAATCTTTCAAGATGAGTCTTTGCAGACAATAAAGCCACTGATTCCTCCAGGTTCCTTTTTGGTCAGCATAGACTTAAGAGGCTTATTATGAAATTCCAATCAATCAGTGTCATCAGCATTTTCTACGTTTTGCAGGTCTTCTTATCTTGGTTGGCTGCTCAATCTGGAGAAAAGTCACCTACATCCATCAAGAGTTTTTTGGAGCTCAGTTCAATAATATTCAAAACTCTGTTTTTTCTGACTCTAGAGAAAGCAATACATTTGAAATCCCTGGTCTAGTATTTTCAGTCTCTGGATTATCTACCTGTGAGAGACTGGATGAGCTGTCTAGGGAGTCTTTCAGCAACAATTCCTATGGTCTCCTGGGCACATTGGAATATGAGGGAAGCCCAGGGTCATTTCATCAAGCACTGGAAAAAGTTGATGACCCTAAACCACAAACTGTTTGTTTCAGAAAGGGTAAAGGTTTCCCTGGAATGGTAGCTAAACACAAACCTCTTTAGAGGCTATTTTCTTCAAGATTCAGATTGGCTGGTTCTTACTATGGATGCAAGTTAATTTGACTTGGATGCTACCTTGCAAGGAAGGTATGCTCAAGGAAAGTGGTAGGTAAGAGAATCTTCTCTTCCAATCTTTTGGAATTAAGGGCCATTCGTCTGACTCGTCTGTCTTTTTTCAAAAAGACTTGCTGGGAAAATCCATCAAGATTCTTTTGGACAATGTTACCACTGTAGCTTACGTGTATCGTCAAGGGGGAACAGTAAGTGTTTCCCTTCTCCAAGATGCAAATCTTTTATTTTTATGGGCTCAAGAAAATGTGGCTTTCTCATGCAGTTCATCTTTGAAGTTGCAACAACATTGAAGCAGATTTTCTAAGCAGGCATTTTATTCTTCAGGAAGAATGGCAATTGAATCCATCATTGTGTGCATACTATATTATAAGTGTGGGTCTGCCAGAAATATACCTCATGGCCTCTACAAGCACTGATCATTCTTCATCCAGAGACTTTCAGGCAACTAATGCTTTATCCCAAAAGTGGGACTTTAGCCTGGCATATGTGTTTCTTCTTTTTTTTTTTCTTCCTGTCATCTCAATGGTTCTTCAGAAAATTGTCAAGGACACAGCAAGAGTCATTGGTATTCTGCTTTGGTGGCACAGAAGGTCTTGGTTTCCTTGGCTATTTGTTTGGCTGTGGATTCTGCAAAAAATGCTTTTTCAAGCTCCAGTGTTTCATCTGGATCCTCAGCCCCTTTTCCTCAAGGCATGAATGCTGGATGGTGGCTCTTTCAGATAAGCTTACAGATATTATTCTCTAGGCCAGGATGCCTTCTACTTCTTTAGTCTATTATAATGTTTAGAACACTTTAGTACCTGGTGTAAAGATCAGGGACTCTCTTTGGGTCATGTGTCACCATTTTAGAGTTTCTATTTTATGGATATCAGAAAGGTCTGAGTTTGTCAACCTTGAAAGTTCAAGTTTCAGCTATATCTAATATTACTAGGGTTAAATTGGCCATGGAGGTTTTGGATGGACTGTTTTCTTCTGTTATGTGTGATCAGTCCACGGGTCATCATTACTTCTGGGATATTATCTGCTCCCCTACAGGAAGTGCAAGAGGATTCACCCAGCAGAGTTGCTATATAGCTCCTCCCCTCTACGTCACCTCCAGTCATTCTCTTGCACCCAAAGACTAGATAGGAGGTGTGAGAGGACTATGGTGATTATACTTAGTTTTTATAACTTCAATCAAAAGTTTGTTATTTTACAATAGCACCGGAGCGTGTTATTACCTCTCTGGCAGAGTTTGAAGAAGAATCTACCAGAGTTTTTATTATGATTTTAGCCGGAGTAGTTAAGATCATATTGCTGTTTCTCGGCCATCTGAGGGAGGTAAAAGCTTCAGATCAGGGGACAGCGGGCAGTTGAATCTGCATTGAGGTATGTATCAGTTTTTATTTTCTGAATGGAATTGATGAGAAAATCCTGCCATACCGTTATAATGACATGTATGTATACTCTACATTTCAGTATTCTGGGGATGGTATTTCACCGGAATTACTCTGTAAAAGTACATTAAACCTTTTAATTGGTATTTTTCATGTTAAACGTTTTTGCTGGAATGTAGAATCGTTTGCATTTCTGAGGTACTGAGTGAATAAATATTTGGGCATTATTTTTCCACTTGGCGGTTGCTTGTTTTAATTATGACAGTTTCGTTTCTCTCTCACTGCTGTGTATGAGGGGGAGGGGCCGTTTTTGGCGCTCTTTGCTACGCATCAAAAATTTCCAGTCAGTTACTCTTTTATTTCTGCATGATCCGGTTCATCTCTAACAGAACTCAGGGGTCTTCAAACTTCTTTGAAGGGAGGTAGATTCTCTCAGCAGAGCTGTGAGACTTATATAGTGACTGTGATTTCAAACGTTGTTACAAATTTAATTAGTGTTACTTTGCTAATGGGAACAAACCTTTGCTAAAAGTTGTCTTGTTTTTAAAGATTGATGCTTTAACTGTTTTTCAGTTCATTATTTCAACTGTCATTTAATCGTTTAGTGCTTTTTTGAGGCACAATACGTTTTTGTTATATAAGATTGTAACCAAGTTGCATGTTTTTATTGCTAGTGTGTTAAACATGTCTGATTCAGAGGAAGATACCTGTGTCATTTGTTCCAATGCCAAGGTGGAGCCCAATAGAAATTTATGTACTAACTGTATTGATGCTACTTTAAATAAAAGCCAATCTGTACAAATTGAACAAATTTCACCTAACAGCGAGGGGAGAGTTATGCCGACTAACTCGCCTCACGTGTCAGTACCTGCATCTCCCGCCCGGGAGGTGCGTGATATTATGGCGCCTAGTACATCTGGGCAGCCATTACAGATAACATTACAAGATATGGCTACTGTTATGACTGAAGTTTTGGCTAAATTACCAGAACTAAGAGGCAAGCGTGATCACTCTGGGGTGAGAACAGAGTGCGCTGATAATTCTAGGGCCATGTCTGATACTGCGTCACAGCTTGCAGAGCATGAGGACGGAGAGCTTCATTCTGTGGGTGACGGTTCTGATCCAAGCAGATTGGATTCAGATATTTCAAATTTTAAATTTAAATTGGAAAACCTCTGTGTATTACTAGGGGAGGTTTTAGCGGCTCTTAATGATTGTAACACTGTTGCAATACCAGAGAAATTGTGTAGGTTGGATAAATACTTTGCGGTACCGGCGAGTACTGACGTGTTTCCTATACCTAAGAGATTAACTGAAATTGTTACTAAGGAGTGGGATAGACCCGGTGTGCCGTTCTCACCCCCTCCAATATTTAGAAAGATGTTTCCAATAGACGCCACCACTCGGGACTTATGGCAAACGGTCCCTAGGGTGGAGGGAGCAGTTTCTACTTTAGCTAAGCGCACCACTATCCCGGTGGAGGATAGCTGTGCTTTTTCAGATCCTATGGATAAGAAATTAGAGGGTTACCTTAAGAAAATGTTTGTTCAACAAGGTTTTATATTACAACCCCTTGCATGCATCGCGCCGATTACGGCTGCGGCAGCATTTTGGATTGAGTCTCTGGAAGAGAACCTTAGTTCAGCTACGCTGGACGACATTACGGACAGGCTTAGAGTCCTTAAACTAGCTAATTCATTCATTTCGGAGGCCGTAGTACATTTAACCAAACTTACGGCTAAGAACTCAGGATTCGCCATTCAGGCACGTAGGGCGCTGTGGCTAAAATCCTGGTCAGCTGATGTAACTTCTAAGTCCAAATTACTTAATATACCTTTCAAGGGGCAAACTTTATTTGGGCCCGGTTTGAAAGAAATTATCGCTGACATTACAGGAGGTAAGGGTCACGCCCTGCCTCAAGACAAAGCCAAAGCTAAGGTTAGACAGTCTAATTTTCGTCCCTTTCGGAATTTCAAAGCAGGAGCAGCACCAACTTCCACTGCACCAAAACAGGAAGGAGCTGTTGCTCGTTACAGACAAGGCTGGAAACCTAACCAGTCCTGGAACAAGGGCAAGCAGGCCAGGAAACCTGCTGCTGCCCCAAAGACAGCATGAACCGAGGGCCCCCGATCCGGGACCGGATCTAGTGGGGGGCAGACTCTCTTTCTTCGCCCAGGCTTGGGCAAGAGATGTTCAGGATCCCTGGGCGCTAGAGATCATATCTCAGGGATACCTTCTAGACTTCAAATTCTCCCCCCCAAGAGGGAGATTTCATCTGTCAAGGTTGTCAACAAACCAGATAAAGAAAGAAGCGTTTCTACGCTGTGTACAAGATCTGTTATTAATGGGAGTGATCCATCCGGTTCCGCGGTCGGAACAAGGACAAGGGTTTTACTCAAACCTGTTTGTGGTTCCCAAAAAAGAGGGAACTTTCAGGCCAATCTTGGATTTAAAGATCCTAAACAAATTCCTAAGAGTTCCATCGTTCAAAATGGAAACTATTCGGACAATCTTACCCATGATCCAAAAGGGTCAGTACATGACCACAGTGGATTTAAAGGATGCTTACCTTCACATACCGATTCACAAAGATCATTACCGGTATCTAAGGTTTGCCTTCTTAGACAGGCATTACCAGTTTGTAGCTCTTCCATTCGGGTTGGCTACGGCTCCAAGAATCTTCACAAAGGTTCTGAGTGCCCTTCTGGCGGTACTAAGACCGCGAGGAATTTCGGTAGCTCCGTACCTAGACGACATTCTGATACAAGCTTCAAGCTTTCAAACTGCCAAGTCTCATACAGAGTTAGTTCTGGCATTTCTAAGGTCGCATGGATGGAAAGTGAACGAAAAGAAGAGTTCTCTTTTTCCTCTCACAAGAGTTCCATTCTTAGGGACTCTTATAGATTCTGTGGAAATGAAGATTTATCTGACAGAAGACAGATTAACAAAGCTTCTAAATGCATGCCGTGTCCTTCATTCCATTCAACTCCCGTCAGTAGCTCAATGCATGGAGGTGATCGGCTTAATGGTAGCAGCAATGGACATAGTTCCCTTTGCACGTCTACATCTCAGACCGCTGCAATTGCGCATGCTAAGTCAGTGGAATGGGGATTACTCAGACTTGTCCCCTACTCTGAATCTGGATCAAGAGACCAGAAACTCTCTTCTATGGTGGCTTTCTCGGCCACATCTGTCCAGGGGGATGCCATTCAGCAGGCCGGACTGGACAATTGTAACAACAGACGCCAGCCTACTAGGTTGGGGCGCTGTCTGGAATTCTCTGAAGGCTCAGGGACAATGGAGTCAGGAGGAAAGTCTCCTACCAATAAACATTCTGGAATTGAGAGCAGTTCTCAATGCCCTTCTGACTTGGCCCCAGTTAAAAACTCGGGGATTCATCAGGTTTCAGTCGGACAACATCACGACTGTAGCGTACATCAACCATCAAGGAGGGACAAGAAGCTCCCTAGCAATGATGGAAGTATCAAAGATAATTCGCTGGGCAGAGTCTCACTCTTGCCACCTGTCAGCAATCCACATCCCGGGAGTGGAGAACTGGGAGGCGGATTTCTTGAGTCGCCAGACTTTTCATCCGGGGGAGTGGGAACTTCATCCGGAGGTCTTTGCCCAAATACTTCGACGTTGGGGCAAACCAGAGATAGATCTCATGGCGTCTCGCCAGAACGCCAAACTTCCTCGCTACGGATCCAGATCCAGGGATCCGGGAGCGGTTCTGATAGATGCTTTGACAGCACCTTGGAACTTCGGGATGGCTTATGTGTTTCCACCCTTCCCGCTGCTTCCTCGATTGATTGCCAAAATCAAACAGGAGAGAGCATCAGTGATTCTAATAGCACCTGCATGGCCACGCAGGACTTGGTATGCAGATCTAGTGGACATGTCATCCTGTCCGCCTTGGTCTCTACCTCTAAGACAGGACCTTCTGATACAGGGTCCATTCAAACATCAAAATCTAACTTCTCTGAAGCTGACTGCTTGGAAATTGAACGCTTGATTTTATCAAAACGTGGTTTTTCTGAGTCGGTTATTGATACCCTGATACAGGCTAGGAAGCCTGTTACCAGAAAGATTTACCATAAAATATGGCGTAAATACCTATACTGGTGTGAATCCAAAGATTACTCCTGGAGTAAGGTTAGGATTCCTAGGATTTTGTCCTTTCTACAAGAAGGTTTAGAAAAGGGTTTATCGGCTAGCTCATTAAAGGGACAGATCTCAGCTCTGTCCATCTTGTTACACAAGCGTCTGTCAGAAAATCCAGACGTCCAGGCATTTTGTCAGGCTTTAGCTAGGATCAAGCCTGTGTTTAAAACTGTTGCTCCGCCATGGAGTTTAAATTTAGTTCTTAACGTTTTACAGGGTGTTCCGTTTGAACCCCTTCATTCCATTGATATAAAATTGTTATCTTGGAAAGTTCTGTTTTTAATGGCTATTTCCTCGGCTCGAAGAGTCTCTGAGTTATCAGCCTTACATTGTGATTCTCCTTATCTGATCTTTCACTCAGACAAGGTAGTTCTGCGTACTAAACCTGGGTTCTTACCTAAGGTAGTCACTAACAGGAATATCAATCAAGAGATTGTTGTTCCATCCTTGTGTCCAAAAGAAGGAACGTCTTCTACACAATCTGGATGTAGTTCGTGCCCTCAAGTTCTACTTGCAGGCAACTAAGGATTTTCGACAAACGTCTTCCCTGTTTGTCGTGTATTCTGGTCAGAGGAGAGGTCATAAGGCTTCGGCTACCTCTCTCTCCTTCTGGCTTCGTAGCATAATTCGTTTAGCCTATGAGACTGGACAGCAGCCTCCTGAAAGAATTACAGCTCATTCTACTAGAGCTGTGGCTTCCACTTGGGCCTTTAAGAATGAGGCCTCTGTTGAACAGATTTGCAAGGCTGCAACTTGGTCTTCGCTTCATACTTTTTCCAAATTTTACAAATTTGACACTTTTGCTTCTTCGGAGGCTATTTTTGGGAGAAAGGTTCTTCAGGCAGTGGTTCCTTCTGTATAATGAGCCTGCCTATCCCTCCCGTCATCCGTGTACTTTTGCTTTGGTATTGGTATCCCAGAAGTAATGATGACCCGTGGACTGATCACACATAACAGAAGAAAACATAATTTATGCTTACCTGATAAATTCCTTTCTTCTGTTGTGTGATCAGTCCACGGCCCGCCCTGTTTTTTAAGGCAGGTAAATATTTTTTAAATTATACTCCAGTCACCACTACACCCTTGGCTTCTCCTTTCTCGTTGGTCTTTGGTCGAATGACTGGAGGTGACGTAGAGGGGAGGAGCTATATAGCAACTCTGCTGGGTGAATCCTCTTGCACTTCCTGTAGGGGAGCAGATAATATCCCAGAAGTAATGATGACCCGTGGACTGATCACACAACAGAAGAAAGGAATTTATCAGGTAAGCATAAATTATGTTTTTTTCAAGCCATTCTGCATGTCAAATCTGTAGTGTGCTCTTTTTTCCCTCCTTGAGAGTTCCCTCTGTATTTATCTGCTTTGATGTCGACCCCTTTTAAATGATTACAATCTGTTAATTTATGGTACCTTAGTTTAAAAAAAAAAGAATTATATATGCTGTCGCTTTGACCAGACAAGTTCCTCAACCTTTCTCAGCAGATTCTCCTTATACAGGGCTAAATTGTGAGTGGAGCTCTATTTTGCTCTCCCGCTTGTGTGTTAATTTCGTTAGACTGAAGTTTTTTGCATGCTTACCAATAAAATAAAACCTAAGCTAGCTACACTATAACTAATAGTTACATTGTATCTATCTTAGGTTTTATTTTTATTTCACAGGTAAGTTTGTATTTATTTTAACTAAGTAGACTAGTTAGTAAATAGTTATTAACTATTTACTAACTACCTAGCTAAAATAAATACAAAGTTACCTGTAAAATAAAACCTAACCTGCCTTACACTAAAACCTACCATTACAATAAAATAAATTAATTTAACACATTTATTTAAATTAGAAAAAAATAAAAAATTAATTACACAAAATAAAAAAACGAAATTATCAAAAATAAAAAAGAATTACTCCTAATCTAATAGCCCTATCAAAATAAAAAAGCCCCCCCCAATAATGAAAAAACCCTAGCCTACACTAAACTGCCAATGGCCCTTTAAAGGGCCTTTTGCAGGGCATTTCCCCAAAGAAATCAGCTCTTTTACCTGTAAAAAAACAATACAAACACCCCCCAACAGTAAAACCCACCACCCACACAACCACACCCCCTCCAAATAAAAACCTAAATCTAAATAAACCTAAGGTAACCATTGCCCTGAAAATGGCATTTGGATGGGCATTGCCCTTAAAATGGCATTTAGCTGCCCAAACCCTAATCTAAAAATAAAACCCACCCAATAAACCCTTAAAAAAACCTAACACTAACCCCCGACGAGCCATTTACAGTTTTCGAAGACTGGACATCCATCCTCATCCAGGCATCAGAAATCTTCATCCAAGCGGGCAGAAGTCTTCATCCATCCGGCATCTTATATCTTCATCCATCCTGCACGGAGTGGGTCCATCTTCAAGACATCCGGTGCGGACGGCAGATTAGGGGTTAATAATCTTTAAATAGTGTTTGCGATGCGGGAGGGCAGCGGTTTAGGGGTTAATAACTGTAATGTAAGTGGCGGCGATGTTAGGGGCAACAGATTAGGGTTTAATTGTTTTATTTATGTGGCGGCGATGTTAAGGGCGGCAGATTAGTGGTTAATAGTTTTATGTAGGTGGCGGCGGCGATGTTAGGGGCAGCAGATTAGGGGTGTTTAGACGTGGTTTTTATGTTAGGGTGTTAGGTTTAAACATAACTTTTTCTTTCCCCATAGACATCAATGGGGCTGCGTTACGGAGCTTTTGCTTCCGCAATCGCAGATGCTCTCCCCATTGATGTCTATGGGGAAATCATGCACGAGCACGTCAAAGCAGCGCTTGTATTTGGGTGAAGTATGGAGCTCAATGCAACCATATCGCCCGCACAAGCCTGCTTTTTGCAAACCTGTAATAGCAGCGCTATGAAAGGTGAGCGGTGAAAATAACGTACAAGTAATTAGCGAGCAGCCATAATGCAAAACTCATAATCTGGCTGATTGTTTGTTTTTTACAGTGTAAAGTAAATAATAAAAATAATATAAAATAATGGGAAAATTGGTTTTCTGATGGATTGGAACGGCTTTGAAAACTTCACATAAAATCAATGTGAAGCACTTGAGAGTTCTCTTCCAACTGATTGGAATAGACTAAAATGTTTTAACAGGAGTTTGGCAAAACAGATGAACAAATTGATAAAGCTGTGCTTAAAATATTTTACATTTGTACGAATGCGCTTTAAAAATCAATTTGCAAGATGCTATTTACAAGAGCATTTTCCTTAGTTTAGACCTTTTTCTTCCTCACCTTAATTGAAAACACACATTATAAATGATGGCATGAGAAAATATATTTTGAACTGTTCTTCGCTCTCCCAAATAGATACGAATATCTATTCTTCCTTTTCTAATCCCTTAATGAACTTTTGTTTACTCTGTTTTGCTATCTCCTGTGACCAGGTGTTGCTTGAGGTTTTATTTTAATATATGCATTTCTGTTTTTTTCCCCTACTTTTCTTTCGATTTTGTAGCTCATACAATTCTGTTCCAAAACTTGCCAGAGGCTGAAATTCAAATGGCATTTACTTCCTTCATGCTTTTGCAGTGGTAATAACTTTCAAACAGCTTTATCAGAACAGCTCAGTTTAAGGACGATTATATTTGTGTTTGCTTCATGGTGGAATGGAACAAATAATAAGTACAAATGTTGGGCTTAAAATAAGATTACACATGTACTGTTATAAATTAAAGTAAAGTTATTTCTTTCCTAAGATATGGTGAGTCCACAGCATCATCATTTACTGTTGGGAATATCACTCCTGGCCAGTAGAAGGAGGCAAAGAGCACCACAGCCAAGCTGTTAAGTACCACTCCCCTTCCTATAACCCCCAGTCATTCTCTTTGCCTTGATGCATGGAGGAGGTGACGTTTTATTCAGTTTAGAAAGCCAGAGTAGGGTTACTCTGTTCTTTCCCCTTTTACAAGGATTGGGTCTAGCCGTATTCCACGTTAATCTCTGCAGTAGGGTGGTGGTGGCTTTAAAGCAGTTAGGAACTTGTGAAGAGGGCTTCACTGCATTTTCCTAACATGTTGCTGCCCTGATGTAGAAAGCCAGAGTAGGTTTACTCTGTTCTTTCTTTTTTCCACAGGTCCCTGTAAGGTGTGGCTTCCTTCCATACCATGAGAGCTGTCTTCCTGCCGGACAGCTAGTGATGCAAGTTAAGTGCCTTTTGTCTTCTGGATTCTGACAAGGAGGCTGGCACATAAGAGGTTAACCCTGCGATATAAAGACAGGTTGCATCACATTGGGGACTAGTATCCTGGGCTCAGGATCCTTTTTAGGCACTGGCAGGCACTAGGTTAGCATGCGACTTAGAGACATGGGGTTAACTTCCTTTATGGATAGGAAGAGTTAACCCCATATTGTTGGCCAGTACACAAAAACGAAAGAGGACTTACATTTTTGATGGCTTTTTTATTAGAAGTGTTGGTAATATTTTTTTAAAGGGCATTATGTAGTGAGAAGTGTTTACAATATATTTTAGGGGTATCGCAGTTTATGCAGTCATTTAGCTGCTGTGCAACTAAGCCCAGGAAGCGGCTCCATATCCCCCTGCTCTCCACAGACCGGTCACGTGAACGCATTGGTCCGTTCTGTGTGAGAATACCAGATCGGTTTTAAACAACTCCAAGCTAGAGACTCCGGGAAGTGTTCCTCCTATTTTCTTGCTTTGGGCAGGTAGACACCTCAGTCTCAAGACTGAGGTGTAGGGGTGCAATTTTTTGTTTGTTAAATAAAAGAAAATGACAAAAATGTGTGCATTCTTAATTGATGCTTAAAGGGACAGTCAACCCAAAAATTACTTTAACTTATTTAGATTAGTTAAATAACAATCTTTACAGTAAACTGTAGCCAAATTTTCCTCTAAATAAACTTTGGCAGAAAATACACTTACTGATGTCATCTGGCTTTTTTTAAATGGCCGCCTGACCCCTCCTCCTCTGACGTCTACCAAAAGCTTGCACTAACAGGATCCTTTCCTTTCTTCTCGTCCCTGCGCGCTCCTGCAATTTCAGCTCTCTAGCAGCTGTTCATACCCGGCACTCACTGCCTCTCATCCATGCTGTGTGCTGTGTGTTACAGAGAATGAGAGGCAGTGAGTGCCGGGCAGGCGGCGATGTGATGGTCTGTGCCCCTGTTTTAAGATTGCTTTAATACTCCAATTAGATTATAGTGAAATATTTTATAAAAGCAGCTTCTGTTTGCCCCAACATTGAGATGCATGTGAATAAGTCCCGCCTTGTATGCCTAACTACTGCTTGTCTTTGCGGAGCCTCTCAGCTCTCCTTTATTGCCCTGAAGTGCCCTCTCTCACCCTTCATAGGATACGCTCGCTCTGTCATTCCTCCATACTTCTGGAAAGCTAATTCTGTTGGGCTGCTGTCATCAGATTTTCCCTTCTCATTGTGATCACGGTTTCTCCCTAACTGAGCCTGAGCGCTATCTCGCTGCCCTGGCTGCTGTCTGTGATCTCAATGAGCGATTTCACAACCTATGTTTCAACTCTGGATTTGGTGCACATTATTCTCACCATGTTCCCATCACTACAGCTTTTGTCACTAAATCCAGAGTAGAAACATAGGTTGTGAAATCGTTCATTGAGATCACAGACAGCAGCCAGGGCAGCGAGATAGCGCTCAGGCTCAGTTAGGTGTCCTGGCAAAGATTATTGCAAAGCTGCATATCAATCAAGGGGGATCATACTGGTGGAAGGGTCATTATTTTCTATAAGTTTTGCTATTGACCTCTCTCACCATCCTGCTAGGGCAAATATATGTCAATAAAAGACATTGCGCTAAAGCTAGATCAAGAGGATTCTTACTGAGATAAATAAATGCAGTAGATGCCCTAGCAGTGTGCCGGGAGTGATAAATCACCCTAAACGTTATTGTACCCAGTACTTCTCAACAACCCTACATTCGTAGCTCAATGTCTTTTGTTCATACATCTAGATCTTTAGAAAAATATAATTCAAGCTCCTCCCTCTAGCTCCACCCCCCCCAGTCATTCTCTTAGCCTACTCTAAGTACTAGGAAGGGTAAAGTGAAAGAGGTGATAAATATTCATTTTTAATTTCTTCAATCAAGAGTTTGTTATTTTAAATGGTACCAGTGTGTACTATTTACAGATGGATGAAGACTGCTGCCTGGAGGATGATGATCTTAGCATTTGTAACTAAGGTTCATTGCTGTTCCCACAGAGGCTGAGGAGTACAGGAAACTTCAGTGTGAGGAACGGTTTCATGCTTTGCAGCAATGAGGTATGTACAGTCATTTTTTTTCTGGAGAGACTGTGTATTTCAGAAAGGCTGACATTATACCCAGGAGGGTAAGGGTAAGCAGTAATCCTAGAGCTAAAAGAAGGGCATTACTTAGCTTGCATATGGGGCCAATTACAAATATGGTTGACACTGAATTGCAAATATTTGTGAGCAAACGTTTTTTGATTTGGGAGTGCTTTAACGTTTTTGTGGGCAATAACGTTTTGGGCAAGCTTTATTAAGGGCACACATGGCTTAACATTTGGGTCTCAGAACCCACATGGCTAGTTATAACCACTCTGGTGCGGTTCTTTAAGGCTGAGGAGACATCAAGTGAGATGGACGGGGCATATTTTTGCGCCTCAGATGCGCAGTTAGTTTTATCAACAAGCAGCAAGCTCTAACTTCTGAGGGCCCTGGTGTATGTTTTGGGCCAAATCGAAGCTTTTACCCCACATTTTCGATCCCTGAGGGCAGGTAGGGCCTATTTTCGATCCAGTTTGGAAATTAAGGGGTTAATTGTTAAAAAAAAATTGTGGTGCAATGTCAACTACCTATATTGTGTCTACATACAAAATTTTGAAAAATTTGGTGCATGTTTAGGCTGTTTTACAGAACGTGTACACTTTTTCTCTTAAAGGCACAGTACCGTTTTTTAAGATTGTTTTTTTTTTTTACTAAATAAAGTGTTTTCATGCTTGTTTGTAGTCATTACTAGCCTGTTCAACATGTCTGACATTGAGGAAAGTCAATGTTCAATATGTTTAGAAGCCATTGTGGAACCTCCACTTAGAATGTGTCCCTCATGCACTGAAAGGTCAATAAATTGTAAAGAACATATTTTAGCTACTACAAGTATGTCACAGGATGATTCTCAGTCAGAAGAGAATCAGGTTTTGCCATCTAATTCTCCCTAAGTGTCACAACTGTTAACGCCCGCACAAGCGACGCCAAGTACTTCTAGTGCGTCTAATTCTTTCACCCTGCAAGATATGGCCGCAGTTATGAATACTACCCTCACAGAAGTTTTATCTAAGCTGCCAGGGTTACAGGGGAAGCGCAGTAGGTCTGGTGTGAGAACAAATGCTGAGCCCTCTGATGCTTTATTAGCCATTTCCGATGTACCCTCACAATGTTCTGAAGTGAGGGATTTGCTGGCTGAGGGAGAGATTTCTGATTCAGGAAATATGTTCCCTCAGACAGATTCAGATATGACGGCTTTTAAATTTAAACTAGAACACCTCTGCTTATTGCTCAGGGATGTTTTAGCGACTCTGGATGATTGTGACCCTATTGTAGTTCCAGAGAAATTGTGTAAAATGGACAGACTCCTAGAGGTTCCTGCCTACACTGATGTTTTTCCGGTCCCTAAGAGGATTTCGGAAATTGTTACTAAGGAGTGGGATAGACCAGGTATTCCGTTCGCTCCCCCTCCTACTTTTAAGAAAATGTTTCCCATATCAGACGCCGTGCGGGACTCGTGGCAGACGGTCCCTAAGGTGGAGGGAGCTATTTCTACCCTGGCTAAGCGTACAACTATACCTATTGAGGACAGTTGTGCTTTCAAAGATCGTATGGATAAAAAATTAGAGGGTCTCCTGAAGAAAATATTTGTTCATCAAGGTTTTCTTCTCCAACCTATAGCGTGAATTGTTCCTGTAACTACTGCAGCGTCCTTTTGGTCTGAGGCTCTGGAAGAGGCTCTTCAGGTTGAGACCCCATTAGATGATATTCTGGATAGAATTAGGGCTCTCAAGCTAGCTAATTCTTTCATTACAGATGCTGCTTTTCAATTGGCTAAATTAGCGGCGAAAAATTCAGGTTTTGCCATTTTAGCACGTAGAGCGTTATGGCTTAAGTCCTGGTCTGCTGACGTGTCATCAAAAGCTAAGCTTTTAGCCATCCCTTTCAAGGGTAAGACCCTATTCGGGCCTGAACTGAAAGAGATCCTTTCAGACATCACTGGAGGGAAACGCCATGCCCTTCCTCAGTATAAGACGAATAAAATGAGGACCAAACAAAATAATTTTCGTTCCTTTCAAAACTTTAAAGGTGGTCCCTCTACCTCTTCCCCTGCCGCATTCTGACTATTTTGCCGATGATCCAGGAGGATCAATATATGACCACTGTGGACTTAAAGGATGCGTATCTACACATTCCTATCCACAAAGATCATCACCAGTTCCTCAGGTTCGCCTTTCTGGACAAGCATTACCAGTTTGTGGCTCTTCCCTTCGGGTTGGCCACGGCTCCCAGAATTTTCACAAAGGTGCTAGGGTCCCTTCTGGCGGTTCTAAGGCCGCGGGGCATAGCGGTGGCGCCTTATCTGGATGATATCTTAACCAAGGCACCAACTAGCCAAGTCTCACACGGACATCGTGTTGGCTTTTTTAAGATCTCATGGGTGGAAGGTGAACGTAAAAAAGAGTTCACTTCTCCCTCTCACAAGAGTTCCATTCCTGGGAACTCTGATAGATTCGGTGGACATGAAAATTTTTCTGACGGAGGTCAGGACATCAAAATTTTTATCCATCTGCCGAGCTCTAGTCTTCATTCCATTCCTCGCCCATCAGTGGCTCAATGTATGGAGGTAATCGGCTTAATGGTAGCGGCAATGGACATAGTTCTGTTTGCTTTCTTGCATCTCAGACCACTGCAACTTTGCATGCTCAAACAGTGGAATAGGGATTATGTAGATTTATCTCCTCAGATAAATCTGGACCAAGAGACCAGAGACTCTCTTATTTGGTGGTTGTCACAGGATCATCTGTCCAAGGGAATGTGTTTCCGCAGACCAGCGTGGGTCATAGTGACGACGGACGCCGGCCTATTGGGCTGGGGTGCAGTCTGGAATTCCCTGAAAGCACAGGGATTGTGGACTCAGTAGGAGGCTCTCCTCCCGATAAATATTCTAGAACTGAGAGCGATATTCAACACGCTTCAGGCGTGGCCTCATATGGCGTCGGCCAGATTCATAAGATTCCAGTCGGACAATATCACGACTGTAGCATATATCAATCATCAGGGGGAAACAAAGAGTTCTCTAGTGATGATAGAGGTTACCAAAATAATTCAATGGGCAGAGACTCACTCTTGCCATCTATCAGCAATCTATGTCCCAGGAGTGGAGAACTGGGAAGCGGATTTTCTAAGTCGTCAGACTTTTCATCTGGGGGAGTGGGAACTCCATCCGGAGGTGTTTGCACAATTGATTCAGCAATGGGGCACACCAGAATTGGATCTGATGGCGTCTCATCAGAATGCCAAACTTCCTCGATACGGGTCCAGGTCAAAGGATCCTCAGGCAGTACTGATAGATGCTCTAGCAGTACCCTGGTCATTCAACCTGGCTTATGTGTTTCCACCATTTCCTCTCCTTCCTCGTTTGATTGCCAGAATCAAACAGGAGAGAGCTTCTGTGATTTTGATAGCACCTGCGTGGCCACACAGGACTTGGTATGCAGACCTGGTGGACATGTCATCTCTTCCACCATGGACTCTGCCACTGAGACAGGACCTTCTGATTCAAGGTCCGTTCCATCATCCAAATCTAGTTTCTCTGCGACTGACTGCTTGGAGATTGAACGCTTGATCTTATCCAATCGGGGGTTCTCTGAGTCGGTCATAGATACCTTGATTCAGGCTCAAAAGCCTGTCACCAGGAAAATTTATCATAAGATATGCCGTAAATATCTTTATTGGTGCGAATCCAAAGGCTACTCATGGAGTAACATCAGGATTCCTAGGATTTTGTCCTTTCTCCAAGAAGGATTGGAGAAGGGGCTATCAGCTAGTTCCTTAAAGAGACAGATATCTGCTTTATCAATTCTACTGCACAAACGTCTGGCAGATGTTCCAGACGTTCAGTCGTTCTGTCAGGCTTTAGTTAGAATCAAGCCTGTACTTAAACCTGTTGCTCCACCATGGAGTTTGAATTTAGTTCTTAAGGTTCTTCAAGGGGTTCCGTTTGAACCTATGCATTCCATAGATATTAAGCTTCTATCTTGGAAGGTTCTGTTTTTAGTTGCTATCTCTTCGGCTCGAAGAGTTTCTGAACTATCTGCATTGCAATGCGACTCTCCATATCTTTTTTTCCATGCTGATAAGGTGGTTTTGCATACCAAACCTGGGTTCCTTCCTAAGGTTGTTACTAATAAGAATATTAATCAGGAAAATGTTGTTCCTTCTCTGTGTCCTAATCCTTCCTCCAAGAAGAAGCATCTATTACACAACTTGGACGTGGTTCAGGCTTTAAAGTTTTATTTGCAAGCGACCAAAGATTTCCGTCAAACATCTTCTTAGTTTGTTGTCTATTCTGGAAAACGTAGGGGTCAAAAAGCTACGGCTACCTCTCTTGCCTTTTGGCTGAAAAGCATCATCCATTTGGCATACGAGACTGCTGGACAGCAGCCTCCTGAAAGAATTACAGCTCACTCTACTAGAGCGGTGGCTTCCACATGGGCTTTTAAAAATTATTCTTCTGTTGAACAGATTTGTAAGGCTGTGACTTGGTCTTTGCTTCATACCTTTTCCAAATCTTCCAAATTTGATACCTTTGCTTCTTCGGAGGCTATTTTTGGGAGAAAGTTCTTCAAGCAGTGGTGCCTTCTGTTTAACCATCTGTCTTGTCCCTTCCATTCATCCGTGTCCTGTAGCTTTGGTTTTGTATCCCACAAGTAAAGGATGAATCCGTGGACTTGTCTTACCTTATAGAGAAAAAGTAAATTTATGCTTACCTGATAAATTAATTTATTCTATGGTAAGACGGGTCCATGGCCCGCCCTGTCATTTTAAGACAGATTATATTTTTTTTATTTAAACTCAGTCACCTCTGCACCTTGTAGTTTCTCCTTTTTCTTCCTGTACCTTCGGTCGAAAGACTGGGATGTGGATCTAAGGGTGGATCTATATAGACAGCTCTGCTGTGGTGCTCTTTGCCACTTCCTGTTAGGAAGGATAATGTCCCACAATTAAAGAATGAATCCGTGGACTCGTCTTACCATAGAAGAAATTAATTTATCAGGTATGCATAAATTTACTTTTTCGTTCCTTTCGTAACTTCAGAGGCAAGTCTTCCCCTTCCTCTTCTAAGTAGAAACAGTCCAAGTCATCTTGGAAATCCAGCCAGTTTTGGAACAAAGGGAAGCAATCAAAGAAACCTGCAGCTGACTCTAAATCAGTTTCCCCCCGATCCGGGATCTGATCAACTGGGGGGGCAGACTTTCTCAGTTTTCTCAAGCTTGGATATGAGATGCCCCAGATCCCTGGGCTGTGAACATAGTATCTCAGGGTTACAAATAGGAATTCAAGACCTTTACTCCCAGGGGTTGGTTCTACGTCTCAATATTATCTGCAAACCAGATAAAAAGAGAGGCCTTCTTGAAATGTGTCCAGGAGCTGTCCTCCCTGGGAGTGATAGTTCCAGGGCCTGACCGGAGTCTAGGTTTCTATTCCAAACTGTTCGTGGTTCACAAAGAAGAGGGAACCTTCCAATCTATTCTAGACCTGAAGTGTCTAAACAAGTTTCTCAGAGTACCGTTCTTCAAGATGGAAACTATCTGTTCCATTCTTCCTTTAGTTCAGGAGGGTTAGTTCATGATGGCCATAGACCTGAAGGATGCGTATCTTCATGTTCCCATTCACAGGTATCATCACTAATTTCTGAGATTTGCCTTTCTGGACAAACACTTTCAGTTTGTGGCTCTTCCGTTTGGCTTTGCCACAGCTCCCAGAATTCTCAAAGGTTCTGGGGGCTCTATTGGCAGTGATACGGTCCCGGGGAATTGCAGTGGCACCCTACCTGGATGACATTCTGGCTCAGGCGCCATCTTTTCAACAAGCAAAATCTCACACAGGGATCTTGTTGTCTTTTCTATGTTCCCACGGATGGAAAGTGCATTTGGAAAAGAGTTCCCTTGTTCCAGCTACAAGGGTAGTTTTCTTAGGGACCATAACAGATTCCCTATCGATTAAATTTTTTTGACAGAGGTCAGAAGATCCAAAACTCTGAGTTCCTTAGCCATGAAGGAGGTGGCTTGGATTATTCATTGGGTTGAAGCTCACAATTGCTGTCTATATGCCATCCACATTCCAGGAGTGGACAACTGGGAAGTGGATTTCCTGAGCAAACAGACTTTTCATCCCGGGGAGTAGGAACTCCATCTGGAGGTGTTCTCCAAATTAACTCTCAAATGGGGGGTGTCTGAGTTGGATCTCATGGCGTCTCGGCAGAATGCCAAGCTTCCTAGGTACAGGTCAAAGTCAAGAGAGCCACAGGCCGCTCTGATAGAGGCAGTCCCCAGGCTGGCTTACCTGTTTCCTCTCCTTCCAGGAGTAATTGCTCGGATCAAACAGGAGAGAGCATTGGTGATTCTAATAGCACCTGCATGGCCTCGCAGGATCTGGTATGCAGACCTAGTGGAGATGTCATCCCTCCCACCTTGGAGACTGCCTCTGAGGAAGGATCTTCTAATTCAGGGCCCTTTCCTTCATCCAAATCTCGTTTCTCTGAAGCTGACTGCTTGGAGATTGAACGCTTAATTCTGTCTAAGCGTGGTTTTTCTGAGTCGGTCATTGAGACCATGATTCAGGCTCACAAGCCTGTTACTAGAGAGATTTACCATAAGATATTGCATAAATCTATTTATTGGTGTGAATCCAAGGGCTACTCTTAGAGTAGGGTCAGGATTCTTAGGATTTTGCCTTTCTCCAGGAGGATCTGGAGAAGGGTTTGCCTGTCATTACCTTGAAGGGTCAGATTTCTGCATTATCTATTTTACTGCATAAGCGTCTGGCAGACGGGCCAATCTTTTTGTCAGGCCTTGATCAGAATCAGGCCTGTGTTTAAGTCTATTGCTCCTCCTTGGAGCCTTAACCTTGTTAATAAGTTTTGCAGCAGGCTCCATTTGAGCCATTGCATTCCATAGATATTAAGAGGCCTATTTATCAAATGTCTGTCGGACCTGATCCAACAGTGCAGATCAGGTCCGACAGACATCACTGAATGCGGAGAGCAATACGCTCTCCGTATTCAGCATTGCACCAGCAGCTCACAAGACTCGATTGGGTTGAATTATGGTGATCTCTATCCGCCTCATCAGAGCAGGCAACAGGCCTATGAAGTAGCAGTCTTTAGACCGCTGCTTCATAACTGCTGTTTCTGGCGAGTCTGAAGACTCGCCAGAAACACGGGCCCTCAAGCTCCATTCGGAGCTTGATAAATGGGCCTCTAAGTTGTTATCTTGAAAGATTTTGTTTCTTATTGCTAGCTCTTCTGCTCGGAGAGTCTCGGAACTCTCAGCTTTACAGTGTGATTCACCTTATCTTATTTTTCATGCGGATAAGGCGACTCTTCGTACTAGTTAGGTTTCCTTCCTAAAGTGGTTTCGGATAGAAATATTAATCTGGAAATTGTTGTTCCTTCTCTATGTCCTAATCCTTCTTCTCATAACGAACGTTTGTTGCACCTGAGGGTTAATATTGGAACCTTTTACAGCAGTATACACAAGCAGTATACATTGAACAAATCTCAGGTGTATTTCAGCATCTTAGTTTAATCATAAACCGGAGGGGGATTGTGTTACGTGTACTGAGTGATACCTGTGTGTTAATATTGGAATTTTTACAGCAGTATATATAAACTGCTTGTTGCATCAAATAAGGTTAACACTTACCACGACACAGTAGTATCTAAGGTTATGTATCAACTTATACTGACAACATATATCAAAATCCTCCGTGCGAATTGAATCTGCACCTGTTATGTAACGCACACATTTTTTGCTACAATAAAACCAACAGACCAAGTATTATTATAGCCATCTGAGCTTGAAACAGTACTCACGAATTGAGTGAACTGATATCCAATATTGTACTACGGTAACTAAGAGGTAATGGTGGGTTATTACCGAGATACTCACTTTAATACATATACACTGCCTGTTGTAACTAATATGGTAAATCATTACCAGAATACAGCAGTATTTGTGGTTGTGTAACAATTTTATACTGGGAACACACATTTCTTTGTGTTAACTTAATCCACACCTAATATATAATTTACACATTTTGTGCTACAATCAAACAAGCTAGATACAGTATTAAAGCTCACTGTTACTCCAGATCAATTCAGTGTTATGGGTTATCACTTCATACAATTGGATTAGTGAGCAGGACCATATGCTAGTGACTCTTAGACACATGTTTTGGATAAAAAGCGAAAATTAATACAGTATTGCTAATACTCAATAAAAGGCATAAAGTTGATAAAGTGTAACAAATAAATGTATCATATGTAATTGTAACACATATATTGGAAACCTGTATCCTTTGTTGCTTCCGCAACAGTACTGTGTGACAGTAGGTTGATCCGTGTAAAGGTTCAAATTTGCCCTCTAAGTCCTGATGTTCCTAGGGCATGTAACAATCTTCTGAATGTGAGAATAAAATCACTAGTGTGGAAGCCTAGTCGTTTCTCCGTTAACCAGTTCCTGTACTGCGGTCCGTGCAGCACAGTGAGTGTCCAGCGTCTGAGGCTTCACTCGTACTATCAGGTGGTTTATGATATTGATCATTTTATCCCTCTGAGAGATATTGTAAAATATTATCCAATTGGTTCTTTTAAAAACCTATTTTTATAAAAACTTATTTTTATTCATATTACTGCTTCATTTAATTTTCTTGTGGTGTTAACATATGACATTTTTTCATCATTTTCTAATTTTTGTCCCTTCGATATAATATTCTTATTAATACCATTAGGGTTCTTTATTTTTATTTCTACCTCTCAGCTAATTTAGCGCTATCCCACCACTCCCCTTTTTTCAACTAAGAATACCAAGAGAATAAAGCAAAATTTGGGATAAAAGTAAATTGGAAAGTTGATAAAAATGACATTCCCTATTTAAATCATAAAAGGTTATTTTGGACTTGACTGTCCCTTTAAAGCTTACCAGAAAGAAGGTGGCATTCTTTATGCAAAAGGAAAAGCTTTTTTTATGTGTTGTTGTTTTTTTAATATATATATATATATATATATATATATATATATATATATATATATATATATATATATATATATATATATATATATATATATATATATATATATATATACCAAGCCGCACCCTTAAAGTTTGGTGCCATTTAAAAGAAATTGCATTTTTAACTTAAATATACACATTAGTGCCTCCTCTTAACCCAATCAGTCTCCTTTCCTCACACAGTGCCCACTACTCACCCAATTAGCTACCTATTTACCTTATACAAGCCTCCCCTCAGCCCTCCTCACCCTCTTAGCACCTCTAACCCTCTTTTCTGCTTTCCTGTAAGGGCTCAAAGGTTACAGGTCCATAGCTGACTTCTGACAAATGTATCTTCAATATCTTATATATGGTGATATTCTCTTTAGTGAGTCTACAGCCCAGCTTTTTCAAGGTAGCAACTGTGTAACTTACCTTCCCCCTTAATGGATCATCACACACAACGATTATGGGAAACAGGATAAGTGACCGTTGTCCCTCTGACAGGCTCTCACCAGCATCAGCTTCTCTAGGTAACCCCGCGGTTAACAGTTCAGAGCTGTCGGACCCGCCGTGACATCCACTGACTCTCCGATCGGCAACCTCTCCCACAGTACAGGATAGGTGACAGTTGTCCCTCTGTCACCAGCATCGGCTTCTCTTGGGACCTCTTAGGTTGACAACTCCAAGCTGTCAGATCTGCGTGACGTTACTAATCCTCTGCTCGGCAATCAGGGGATTTAACTCCCAAGCATTGTGCTGGTGTGGTGGCTCAGGATCTCTCCAGTCGGGCTGTGTCCCAGATTTGGTTAAATTGCTGCTCCTGAGTGCAGCTTTGAGTGTGGGGTCGGTGGCGGCCATAAGAGTCTCCAGGAAGCCCAGTGTGTGCCCTAACTCCTCCCTGAAACAAAACAGCACTTCCGCCCAACCCCAACACGGACCGTTCAAGGTACTTACCATATACCAGTACTTTTATGGTGTTTTGTGCAAAAGCCCGATTGTAGGCCGCACCCCTAGTTTAAAGACTTATTTTAAGGGAAAAAAGTGCGGCCTATACTCGGGACAATACGGTATATATATATATATATATATATATATATATATATATATATGACAGCACTCACTGGTCTTAAATATAAAGGTTAATTTATTTACTGCAAATAAATTAACCTTTATATTTAAGACCAGTGAGTGCTGTCTTCTGTTCATGCTATCATTACCCACATTCAAGCACCCTGGCATTTGTGATACTGTTTGTGAGAGTGCACTTGTCCTAGTTACCTATATATATATATATAGTATGTGGTTAAAGGGAAACGGAAGTCAAAATAAACTTTTATGATTTAGATAGAGCATGCAATTTTAAGACACTTTCCAATTTACTTCCATTATCAAATTTAGTACAGTCTTTTTATATTCACACTTGCTGGGGAAAAAGATCCTACTGAGCACGTGCACAAGCTCACAGGGTATACGTATACTAGTCAGTGATTGGCTGATGTCTGTCACATGAGACAGGAGGCCGTAAAATCAGAGAAAAAAATAAATTTGTCAGAAAAAAATCTACTGCTTATTTGAAATTCAGAGTGTTAAATCATTGTCTTTAGTATGCACTTGTTAATTATACAATTCTACTATATTGAGTGGTCCTTTAAATAGGAAATTCTCAGTTCTGAAATTAATTTACCAAGAGCTTTCCTAATCTGTTGTGGTTTTGTGAATGGGCACAATAGTATGGTAGAGTAGTAAAAGGTGTAGTTTTCTCATTTCAGAATAAAAAAAATTCTTCACTCTTTTTTCTCCTTTTTAGAGAAGTACAATTTTCAACGTT
Source organism: Bombina bombina (assembly GCF_027579735.1). Lineage (NCBI taxonomy): Eukaryota > Metazoa > Chordata > Amphibia > Anura > Bombinatoridae > Bombina > Bombina bombina. The sequence goes on along the minus strand of NC_069500.1, from coordinate 1,041,050,569 downwards.
TCGTAAGAATGAAATAATACATATGTGTTAAAAAGAAGCGGCTAAATAAGATCATGTTTCTTATGAATCAAAATGTGAAGATAATTATATTGAAACTATATGTTTGTGCACATCTGATATTTAGGTTTCCAATGCTTATTGGTTATTAGGGACGATTTCCACTGCTCTCCACTGCTTTACTGGTGGACAAACAAAAGCCACAATAAATCTCACAAGAAAAAGTTGGTTTATTTATCACCTGAACAAGAACCTTTAGAAAAATAGTATTAATAATAGAATTAATAGAAAGTAATTCATTTTTGTCACTTTTTTATGTTCTACCTACATTGGGAGAACACTCAACCAATTAAGGTACAGTGTACACCAATTTTATAACTGCATGTAATAGACATTACAAAGAAGAATATGCACAGATACTGATCTAAACATCCAGTATAAATCCTTTTAAAAACGTACAGGGAGATTACGAGTTGTGCGTTCATCTTTCAGTGTTAAAACAGTAGCACAGCCATTACAAGTCTTGTCGGTATAGCTGTATCGCAAGTCTTTCAGCCTGTAACGCAACGTTATCCAGCTAACCAGCACGCCCACCTTCCTGCTGTATTTAATGCTGCTCCCTGTGCGACCGCACAGCGGATGAGCGCAGCGGGCATGCCGCTGGCACGCTGAAGGCACGCCAAAGGCAAGCCCGTCAGCGCCCGTCCGCACCCTGACCGCACCCAACGCCACAAACCTTGGCTCCAGAATCTGCCGCCACTACGACGCCAGCACCCTCCATGCGCTCAACACCGGTAGATCTTCCGCCTGCCACCACGCATCCCCGAACAACACCTTCGGACCTTTTACCTGCCGCAACTGCTCCTTCCCCTCACTCCGGACCACAACCCAACCAACTAACCCACCCAAAAACAGCCGCAACTACCTCAACTGCATCCTCCTCAACACCCGCTCCATCCACAAGCACGCCCTCGATATCTGGAACCTGCTAGACTCCACCTCCCCAGACATTGCATTCCTCACCGAGACCTGGCTAAACCCCACATCAGCGCCAGACATTGCCATGGCAATACCCGAAGGCTACAAGATCTGCCACAAAGTCCGCAGCAACCAGCCTACCATCATCCACAAACACACCATCCAAGTCGCAACCAGCTCCGACGACCACTCACCAGGCCTAGAACACCTACACTTCAAGATCCAGGTCAACCCCAACACCACCCTCCACGGCACCCTCATCTACAGACCTCCTGGACCTCGTTCCGCCTTCTGTGACTCCATCACCGACCACATTGCACCCCATGCCCTCACCTCAATGGACTACATCCTCCTCGGTGACCTCAACTTCCATCTTGATAACCCCAACGATCTCAACACCTCCACCCTCCTGGAAAACCTCGGAACCATCGGACTGAAACAACTCGTAAACTACCCAACCCATGCAGCCGGCCACACCCTTGACCCAATCTTCTCCTCAGGCAACCACATCTCAATCAATAAAATCACAAAACTCCTCTGGACTGACCACCACTGCATACACTTTTCCTTCAACAAACCCACCTCCAACAGTACCACCCACCCGGCAGAAACTGGAACAACATCACCCAAGATCAACTACACCTCACCCTAAACAAATCCTCTCCTCCTACTTCCACAGAAGCCAACTCCCCCGCCCGCAACCTCCACCTCTGGATTACAGACTGCTCCAACACCCTCGCCCCCCTCAAAAAACCATCCAGCCACCAAACCCAAGGCCAGCTGGTTCACCCCGGCCCTTCAGGACTCTAAACACCACTGCAGATGATTGTAAAGAGCCTGGAGATCCAGCAAGACTCTTCTGGAAAAAGCTGCATTTAAGGAAGCAATCACCACCCACCACCACCTCATAAAAAATGCCAAAAAAACAGCCATCCAAGACAGAATCAACTCTAACGCACACAACAGCAAGGAGTTGTTCTCAGTCATCAAGGAATTCTTTAAACCCAACAGTGACACCACCAACATCCCACCCTCCCAAGACCTCTGCAATACCCTCGCTGCCCACTTCCACCGCAAGATCCTCAACATCTATGACAGTTTCACACCTCATAACTCAACCTCCGCCCCCCCCCCCGCACCGCACATGGACTATCTGGAGCCCCCTCACCACAGAGGACACCCTTAGAATCATGAAATCCATCCACTCTGGTGCACTCTCGGACCCATGCCCTCATCACATATTCAACAAAGCAAGCGACACCATCGCCCCTGAACTCTGCCGCACCATCAACTGCTCCATCAAAACCGGCACCTTCCCGGATGTCTGGAAGCACGCAGAACTGAAACCCTTGCTGAAGAAACCCTCGACAGACCCGAATAACTACCGCCCCATCTCTCTACTCCCCTTCCCAGCCAAAGTCATAGAGAAGTCCATCAACTTGCAACTTATCAACCACATTGAGGCCAACCACACCCTGGACCACTCCCAATCAGGCTTCAGAAGCAACCACAGCACTGAGACTGCCCTCCTCGCCACCACATATGACATCAGTGCCATGCTTGACCGAGGAGAAACTGCCGCCCTCATCCTCCTAGACCTCTCAGCAGCCTTTGACACTATCGACCACAACACCCTCCGCACCCGCCTACATGACACTGGCATACGCAGCAAAGCCTTGGAATGGATCACCTCCTTCCTCACGGGCAGGTCCCAGATAGCCAGACTCCCTCCCTTCTCCTCCAAACCCACACCAGTCAACTGTAGTGTACCTCAAGGCTCTTCGCTGAGCCCCACCCTCTTCAACATCTACATGGCTCCTCTCGCAGCCATCATCCGACGCCATGACCTCAACATCATCAACTATCCCGATGACACCCAGATAATCATCTCACTCACCCGAGATCCCACCACCACCAAAAAGAACGTCCACAAAGGCCTGACAGCAGTCGCCGCCTGGATGAATGGCAACCGGCTCAAACTGAACACAGACAAAACCGAAGTCATCCTCCTCGGATCCAATAAATCCACATGGGATGACTCCTGGTGGCCCACAGCCCTCGGTCACCCTCCAACCCCAACCGACCACGCACGAAATCTAGGCTACATCCTGGACTCATCACTCTCCATGAACCGACAAATCAATGCCATCACCTCAACATGTTTCCACATCCTCCGGTTGGACTATGGCAACGCACTCTATGCCGGCTCCACCATCAAACTCCAAAAGAGACTCCAACGTATTCAGAACGCCTCAGCCAGACTCATCCTCGACATCCCCCTCCAATGCCACATCACTGAACACCTAAGGAATCTTCACTGGCTCCCCATCAACAAGAGAATCACTTTCAAGCTCCTTACTCAAGCGTTCAAGGCCCTACACAACATCGGACCTGAATACATAAACCACCGCATAAATTTCGACACCCCCGCCAGACAACTACAATCGGCCGACCAAGCACTCTCTGTCATCCCCCACATCAGTAAAGTGACAGCGGGCGAAAGATCCTTCTCCCACATAGCAGCAAAGACATGGAACACCCTCCCGCTGTACCTCAGACAATCCACCACCCTTATAAAGTTCAGAAAGGACCTCAAAACCTGGCTCTTTGACTGAATGCCCATCCCCTCCCCCCTTTCCTCCTATCTACCTTCCCTTAGCACCTTGAGACCCTCACGGGTGATTAGTTCGCACTCTATAAGTACCCAATAGATAGATAGAACGTCAGTCCCGCACTCGTAAAAATTATGTTTTTCATGGGACTTCCATAGCGCTGCCATTATGAATTTTGCGGTGAGGCTAAAAAGCTTGCATTACACCCATTAACGACAAGTTCTGTACCGCCATCTGAGAGCAGTAGTTATGAGTTTTACACAACAAAACTGTTACATAATACTCATAACTAAAGTGTTACAAAGTACACCAACACCCATTAACTACCCCTAAACCGAGGTCCTCCCGCATCGTAAAACACTATATTAAAGTTATTAACCCTAATCTGCCACTCCCGACATCGCCGCCACTAATACATTTATTAACCCCTATTCCGCTGCTCCCAGACTTTGTCACCACTATAATAAAGTTATTAACCCCTAAACCACCGCCCTCCTGCATCGCAAGCACTATTTAAATATTATTAACCCATAATCTGCCTTCAGCCCACATTGCCCCACTGTACTAAAGTTATTAACCCCTATTCCGCTGCTCCCCAACCTTGCCGCCACTATAATATACCTATTAACCCCTAAACCGCAAGCCCCCACAACTAAATATACTAAATTAAACTATTAACCCCTAAACCGAAAGCCCCCCCACATCGCAATAAACTTTTTTAAACTAGTAACCTCTAAACCTAACGCCCCCCTAACTTTATATTAAAATTACAATTTTCCTATCTTAAATTAAATTAAAACTTACCTGTCAAATTAAAAAAACTAAGTTTAAACTAACAGTTAAACTATTATAACTATTAAACTAAAATTAACCTTACTACCAATTAAAGAAAACTAAAATACACATTAAAAAAAATACTAACACTACTATAAAAATTACAAAGTATCTAATTACAAAAAATAAAAAATACTAAATTACAAAAAATAACAAAGTTATAAAAAAGAAAAACAATTACACCTCATCTAATAGCCCTATAAAAATAAAAAAGTCCACCCAAAATAAAAAAAAAAATCCCTAGCCTACAATAAACTACCAATAGCCCTTAAAAGGGCCTTTTGTGGGGCATTGCCCCAAATAAATCAGCTCTTTTATCTTTAAAAAAAAAACACAAAGACCCCCAACAGTAAAACCCACCACCTAACCAATCCCCCAAAATAATAAACCTAACTCTAAATAAAACTTGAGCTACCGATTGCCCTGAAAAGGGCATTTGTATAGACTTAATTGGGGCTGCATTACGGAGCTTTTCATTCCGCAATCGCAGGTGTTAGTTGTTTTTTCTAACACGCTCTCCCCATTGATGTCTATGCACGAGCACATCAAAACAGAGCTTGTATTTTGTGCAGTATGGAGCTCAACGCAACCATATCGCATGCACAAGCCGGCTGTTTGAAAACTTGTAATGGCAGCGCTATTGAGGGTGAAATAACGCAACTTTTGTTGCGTTCGTTAAATACCCTCTATCGCGCATAACTTGTAATCTACCTGTTACTTAGAAGCTAAAATTGTTGATGAGGTTAGGCTGGGACAGTGAAAGGGGCTGGGAAAGCACAACAAGCAGACACTCCTCCCTTCCCTGCATATAAAAAAACAGATTACACAAACAATAGCAGCAGGAATCAGTAGACTTGGGTCTACATCTGATACTTTGGGGTTGTTTAGGAGTCTGAAAATCGGCACAATGTTAATAAAAAATAAGCAGAACTTTAACATTGGTATAAAAACACTCCCACATGGGCTATTTAAAGGAATCATCTGCAAAATATTTATGCAAAGAAAAATCTAGGGTGCAATGCCCCTTTTAAATTTAGCCTGTTTGGCTTAGTGCGCTCAGAAGTTGCTTCTGAGATATGAACATTATGTTTGTTTCTCTTTAACTGCACTAAATTCTGCTTTTTAGCTTTAGCTCTCAGGCACACAGTGCAGGCACAATAAGGGTTAACTACTTTATCTTGTAATTCTTTCCTGTGTTGCTGTAACATTCTCAGCTTAACACTTTAACACTTTATGTGCTGTTATTTGTTCCTTTTCTTCCTTTCGGGGTTAAGTATTTGTGTGCTTTATAGCGCTTATTTGCCTCAATCTGTCTCTGATACTTAAAGTGAAGGTTAACTCTTCCCTTTATAAATACAAATCCAGAATGTTAGTGAAATTTTAGATGGAGTTTAATTCATCAGTTGTAATCAAGATGCTCTATAACTTACTTTTTAATACAGATATGAAATTCAAATACCCCGCTCTCTGCCGTCCACTTCAAAGGTCAGTTTTTCTGTGAGCTAAAGGTTTGAATTGTTGTCCAGTTAGTGCTCTCCCCATATGGCGCCGTTTGTTGTAGCTAGAGCGCTGATTGCTGATTGGAGAACAATTCAAACGTTTAGCTCATAGAAAAATTCACTTTTGAAGTGGGCGGCGGAGCACGGAGAATCTGAAGTAAGTAAGTTATAGAGCATCTTCATTAAAACTGATGAATTAGACCTCATCTAAAATATCGCTAACATTTCAGATCTTCAGGTACTATGGAGTAAAATGGTACGGCCCAGGCCTCTGGCCAGCTGATCATCTAGAAGGGAAATCCTCTGTTACGTTAACCCCTTCTAGTTTGTGTTTGCTTTGTAAGGTTTCACAGGTGTGTCCCCCTGATGAGTTTTATACCTCATGCGCTGTCTATTGCTAATCCTAAACATAGTTTTACTGTGGTTCAGAGTGTGCAAGGATTTCTACCTCATCAGAGTTTCTCCCAGGAGAGTATATCTGAACTTTCTCCAAAATTTAAGGATTATATTCACTCTGCTTTAGTAAAGTTTTTGCTTGCTTGCCTCCAGCTGTTAAACGCAGACATTGGTAAGGATTTCAAGGTGGTCCTTCTTTGGCCTTTAGCTCATTAGAGACTTCCCTTTGGGTGGCCACACTGTTACCCATTATTGATATGGGTGTTTCTGACTCTATAACTTATTCTGAGGATAGTCTCTCTTAAACCCTGATATTTAAAGTATTCTCTAGCTTGGAGAGAAATTGTAGTTCAGACTTTACAGGGGCTGAACTCACTGAATGCTGCAAAGAAAAAGAGTGGAACTCTCAAGCACTGTGAGATCTCATTTATGTATGTGAAGGAGAGACAAACCCAGTGCAATATAGCTTTGCATAATATGCTAGTTTTGTTACACTTACTGTGCTTTGTATTTTATATTACTTTGCATTTCAGATTGGGTCCTTTCAGTATTATTGCATTTAAGATTTGCATTTTGTAATTTTTATATGTTAATACATTTAGATCCAGCTGTTATTTTACAAATTCTGATTTGTTTTGAAAGCTTCTTTGTTAATATAACAAATTATGACCATACTTTATATATTTATGTTTATCTTTTTCAAATTACATTGCACTTTGTACAGGGAGTGCAGAATTATTAGGCAAGTTGTATTTTTGAGGACTAATTTTATTATTGAACAACAACCATGTTCTCAATGAACCCAAAAAACTCATTAATATCAAAGCTGAATAGTTTTGGAAGTAGTTTTTAGTTTGTTTTTAGTTATAGCTATTTTAGGGGGATATCTGTGTGTGCAGGTGACTATTACTGTGCATAATTATTAGGCAACTTAACAAAAAACAAATATATACCCATTTCAATTATTTATTTTGACCAGTGAAACCAATATAACATCTCAACATTCACAAATATACATTTCTGACATTCAAAAACAAAACAAAAACAAATCAGTGACCAATATAGTGACCTTGGTTTTTCCACACGCTTCTTGCGACCCTGTTGACTATTTTGAATGAAACGCTTGATTGTTCGATGATCACGCTTCAGAAGCTTTGCAATTTTAAGAGTGCTGCATCCCTCTGCAAGATATCTCACTATTTTTGACTTTTCTGAGCCTGTCAAGTCCTTCTTTTGACCCATTTTGCCAAAGGAAAGGAAGTTGCCTAATAATTATGCACACCTGATATAGGGTGTTGATGTCATTAGACCACACCCCTTCTCATTACAGAGATGCACATCACCTAATATGCTTAATTGGTAGTAGGCTTTCGAGCCTATACAGCTTGGAATAAGACAACATGCATAAAGAGGATGATGTGGTCAAAATACTCATTTGCCTAATAATTCTGCACTCCCTGTATTTGCTCCATTGTAAACTAAAACTGACATTTTCAGAAAGTGGGAAGGACAGGGAAGTATCCTGGGCTGAACAGAGCAGTTCCCAGGGTTTGTATAAACTTGAGCTACCGATTGCCCTGAAAAGGGCATTTGTATAGACTTAATTGGGGCTGCATTACGGAGCTTTTCATTCAGCAATCGCAGGTGTTAGTTGTTTTTTCTAACACGCTCTCCCCATTGATGTCTATGCACGAGCACATCAAAACAGAGCTTGTATTTTGTGCAGTATGGAGCTCAACGCAACCATATCGCATGCACAAGCCGGCTGTTTGAAAACTTGTAATGGCAGCGCTATTGAGGGTGAAATAACGCAACTTTTGTTGCGTTCGTTAAATACCCTCTATCGCGCATAACTTGTAATCTACCTGTTACTTAGAAGCTAAAATTGTTGATGAGGTTAGGCTGGGACAGTGAAAGGGGCTGGGAAAGCACAACAAGCAGACACTCCTCCCTTCCCTGCATATAAAAAAACAGATTACACAAACAATAGCAGCAGGAATCAGTAGACTTGGGTCTACATCTGATACTTTGGGGTTGTTTAGGAGTCTGAAAATCGGCACAATGTTAATAAAAAATAAGCAGAACTTTAACATTGGTATAAAAACACTCCCACATGGGCTATTTAAAGGAATCATCTGCAAAATATTTATGCAAAGAAAAATCTAGGGTGCAATGCCCCTTTTAAATTTAGCCTGTTTGGCTTAGTGCGCTCAGAAGTTGCTTCTGAGATATGAACATTATGTTTGTTTCTCTTTAACTGCACTAAAATTCTGCTTTTTAGCTTTAGCTCTCAGGCACACAGTGCAGGCACAATAAGGGTTAACTACTTTATCTTGTAATTCTTTCCTGTGTTGCTGTAACATTCTCAGCTTAACACTTTAACACTTTATGTGCTGTTATTTGTTCCTTTTCTTCCTTTCGGGGTTAAGTATTTTTGTGCTTTATAGCGCTTATTTGCCTCAATCTGTCTCTGATACTTAAAGTGAAGGTTAACTCTTCCCTTTATAAATACAGATCCAGAATGTTAGTGAAATTTTAGATGGAGTTTAATTCATCAGTTGTAATCAAGATGCTCTATAACTTACTTTTTAATACAGATATGAAATTCAAATACCCCGCTCTCTGCCGTCCACTTCAAAGGTCAGTTTTTCTGTGAGCTAAAGGTTTGAATTGTTGTCCAGTTAGTGCTCTCCCCATATGGCGCCGTTTGTTGTAGCTAGAGCGCTGATTGCTGATTGGAGAACAATTCAAACGTTTAGCTCATAGAAAAATTCACTTTTGAAGTGGGCGGCGGAGCACGGAGAATCTGAAGTAAGTAAGTTATAGAGCATCTTCATTAAAACTGATGAATTAGACCTCATCTAAAATATCGCTAACATTTCAGATCTTCAGGTACTATGGAGTAAAATGGTACGGCCCAGGCCTCTGGCCAGCTGATCATCTAGAAGGGAAATCCTCTGTTACGTTAACCCCTTCTAGTTTGTGTTTGCTTTGTAAGGTTTCACAGGTGTGTCCCCCTGATGAGTTTTATACCTCATGCGCTGTCTATTGCTAATCCTAAACATAGTTTTACTGTGGTTCAGAGTGTGCAAGGATTTCTACCTCATCAGAGTTTCTCCCAGGAGAGTATATCTGAACTTTCTCCAAAATTTAAGGATTATATTCACTCTGCTTTAGTAAAGTTTTTGCTTGCTTGCCTCCAGCTGTTAAACGCAGACATTGGTAAGGATTTCAAGGTGGTCCTTCTTTGGCCTTTAGCTCATTAGAGACTTCCCTTTGGGTGGCCACACTGTTACCCATTATTGATATGGGTGTTTCTGACTCTATAACTTATTCTGAGGATAGTCTCTCTTAAACCCTGATATTTAAAGTATTCTCTAGCTTGGAGAGAAATTGTAGTTCAGACTTTACAGGGGCTGAACTCACTGAATGCTGCAAAGAAAAAGAGTGGAACTCTCAAGCACTGTGAGATCTCATTTATGTATGTGAAGGAGAGACAAACCCAGTGCAATATAGCTTTGCATAATATGCTAGTTTTGTTACACTTACTGTGCTTTGTATTTTATATTACTTTGCATTTCAGATTGGGTCCTTTCAGTATTATTGCATTTAAGATTTGCATTTTGTAATTTTTATATGTTAATACATTTAGATCCAGCTGTTATTTTACAAATTCTGATTTGTTTTGAAAGCTTCTTTGTTAATATAACAAATTATGACCATACTTTATATATTTATGTTTATCTTTTTCAAATTACATTGCACTTTGTACAGGGAGTGCAGAATTATTAGGCAAGTTGTATTTTTGAGGACTAATTTTATTATTGAACAACAACCATGTTCTCAATGAACCCAAAAAACTCATTAATATCAAAGCTGAATAGTTTTGGAAGTAGTTTTTAGTTTGTTTTTAGTTATAGCTATTTTAGGGGGATATCTGTGTGTGCAGGTGACTATTACTGTGCATAGTTATTAGGCAACTTAACAAAAAACAAATATATACCCATTTCAATTATTTATTTTGACCAGTGAAACCAATATAACATCTCAACATTCACAAATATACATTTCTGACATTCAAAAACAAAACAAAAACAAATCAGTGACCAATATAGCCACCTTTCTTTGCAAGGACACTCAAAAGCCTGCCATCCATGGATTCTGTCAGTGTTTTGATCTGTTCACCATCAACATTGCGTGCAGCAGCAACCACAGCCTCCCAGACACTGTTCAGAGAGGTGTACTGTTTTCCCTCCTTGTAAATCTTACATTTGATGATGGACCATAGGTTCTCAATGGGGTTCAGATCAGGTGAATATGGAGGCCATGTCATTAGATTTTCTTATTTTATACCCTTTCTTGCCAGCCACGCTGTGGAGTACTTGGACACGTGTGATGGAGCATTGTCCTGCATGAAAATCATGTTTTTCTTGAAGGATGCAGACTTCTTCCTGTACCACTGCTGGAAAAAGGTGTCTTCCAGAAACTGGCAGTAGGACTGGGAGTTGAGCTTGACTCCATCCTCAACCCGAAAAGGCCCCACAAGCTCATCTTTGATGATACCAGCCCAAACCAGTACTCCACCTCCACCTTGCTGGCATCTGAGTCGGACTGGAGCTCTCTGCCCTTTACCAATCCAGCCACGGGCCCATCCATCTGGCCCATCAAGACTCACTCTCATTTCATCAGTCCATAAAACCTTAGAAAAATCAGTCTTGAGATATTTCTTGGCCCAGTCTTGACGTTTCAGCTTGTGTGTCTTGTTCAGTGGTGGTCGTCTTTCAGCCTTTCTTACCTTGGCCATGTCTCTGAGTATTGCACACCTTGTGCTTTTGGGCACTCCAGTGATGTTGCAGCTCTGAAATATGGCCAAACTGGTGGCAAGTGGCATCTTGGCAGCTGCACGCTTGACTTTTCTCAGTTCATGGGCAGTTATTTTGCGCCTTGGTTTTTCCACACGCTTCTTGCGACCCTGTTGACTATTTTGAATGAAACGCTTGATTGTTCGATGATCACGCTTCAGAAGCTTTGCAATTTTAAGAGTGCTGCATCCCTCTGCAAGATATCTCACTATTTTTGACTTTTCTGAGCCTGTCAAGTCCTTCTTTTGACCCATTTTGCCAAAGGAAAGGAAGTTGCCTAATAATTATGCACACCTGATATAGGGTGTTGATGTCATTAGACCACACCCCTTCTCATTACAGAGATGCACATCACCTAATATGCTTAATTGGTAGTAGGCTTTCGAGCCTATACAGCTTGGAATAAGACAACATGCATAAAGAGGATGATGTGGTCAAAATACTCATTTGCCTAATAATTCTGCACTCCCTGTATTTGCTCCATTGTAAACTAAAACTGACATTTTCAGAAAGTGGGAAGGACAGGGAAGTATCCTGGGCTGAACAGAGCGGTTCCCAGGGTTTGTCTGAAGTACTCTGACAAGTCCTGTGAAATTTTGTAAGCATTTTAAATGAGCTGCTTTCACAGATTTTTCTCACCAGCTGTATGCAGGTGAAGTTTGCTCAAAATTTACAATACACTTATTTTAACTAACAAATAAGTAATATATACTGAAATGTAGCCAAAAGCAAGTTTAAAGGGACAGTCTACACCAGAATTTTTTATTGTTTTAAAAGATAGATAATCCCTTTATTACCCATTCCCTAGTGTTGCATTACCAACACAGTTATACAGTGGGCCAAAAAAGTATTTAGTCAGCCACCAATTGTGCAAGTTCTCCCACTTTGTCTGATTTGGAAAGAATTTATTTGCATATTATGGTGGAAAATAAGTATTTGGTCACCTACAAACAAGCAAGATTTCTGGCTCTCACAGACCTGTATCTTCTTCTTTAAGAGGCTCCTCTGTCCTTCACTCATTACCTGTATTAATGGCACCTTTTTGAACTTGTTATCAGTATAAAAGACACCTGTCCACAACCTCAAACAGTCACACTCCAAACTCCACTATGGTGAAGACAAAAGAGCTGTCGAAGGATACCAGAAACAAAATTGTAGACCTGCACCAGGCTGGGAAGACTGAATCTGCAATAGACAAGCAGCTTGGTGTGAAGAAATCAACTGTGGGAGCAATAATTAGAAAATGGAAGACATAAAAGGCCACTGATAATCTCCCTCGATCTGGGGCTCCACGCAAGATCTCACCCTGTGGGGTCAAAATGATCACAAGAACGGTGAGCAAACATCCCAGAACCACACGGGGGGACCTAGTGAATGACCTGCAGAGAGCTGGGACCAACGTAACAAAGGCTACCATCAGTAACACACTACGCCGCCAGGGACTCAGATCCTGCAGTGCCAGACGTGTCCCCCTGCTTAAGCCAGTACATGTCTGGGCCCATCTGAATTATGCTAGAGAGCATTTGGATGATCCATTAGTGGATTGGGAGAATGTCATATGGTCTGATAAAACCAAAGTAGAACTGTGTGGTAGAAACACAACTCGTCGTGTTTGGAGGAGAGAGAATGCTGAGTTGCAACCAAAGAACACCATACCTACTGTGAAGCATGGGGGTGGCAACATCATGCGTTGGGGCTTTTTCTCTGCAAAGGGAACAGGACGACTGATCAATGTACATGAAAGAATGAATGGGGCCATGTATCATGAGATTTTGAGTGCAAACCTCCTTCCATCAACAAGGGCATTGAAGATGAAACGTGGCTGGGTCTTTCAGCATGACAATGATCCCAAACACACCGCCCAGGCAACGAAGGAGTGGCTTCATAAGAAGCATTTCAAGGTCCTGGAGTGGCCTAGCCAGTCTCCAGATCTCAACCCCATAGAAAACCTTTGGAGGGAGTTGAAAGTCCGTGTTGCCCAGAAACAGCCCCAAAACATCACTGCTCTAAAGGAGATCTGCATGCAGGAATTGGCCAACATACCAGCAACAGTGTGTGACAACCTTGTGAAGACTTACATAAAACATTTGACCTCTGTCATTGCCAACAAAGGATATATAACAAAGTATTGAGATGAACTTTTGATATTGACCAAATACTTATTTTCCACCATAATTTGCAAATAAATTCTTTCCAAATCAGACAATGTGATTGTCTGGATTTGTTTCCACATTTTGTCTCTCATAGTTGAGGTATACCTATGATGAAAATGAAAGGCCTCTCTCATCTTCTTAAGTGGGAGAGCTTGCACAATTGGTGGCTGACCCACTGTATGCATACACTTTTTACCTCTGTGATTATCTTGTATCTAAGCCTCTGCAAACTGCCCCCTCATTTCAGTTTTTTTGACAGACTTGCATTTTAGCCAATCAGTGCTGGCTCCTAGGAGCTCCTTGTGCATGAGCACAGTGTTATCTATATGACACACATGAACTAACATCCTCTAGTGGTGAAAAACTGTCAAAATGCCCTGAGAGAAGAGGCGGCCTTCAAGGGCTTAGAAATTAGCATATTAACCTCCTAGGTTTAGCTTTCAACTAAGAATACCAAAAGAACAAAGCAAAATTGGTGATAAAAGTAAATTGAAAAAATGTTTAAAATTACATGCCCTATCTTAATCATGAAGTTTATTTTGTACTAGACTGTCCCTTTAAATTGTAGTGAAAACTTTTCAGTTTAATTTGTAATTGATGCAAACCAAGCCTTTATGTCAGCCTAAGGTGTTCTCCAGTGACCTTCTCTCTCCCATGTGTAACTTTGTATCCCATAAAGCTTCATTGCTTTCTATGGAAAGCATCTCTTTTATCTCTGGGACGTCCAGGTTCCTTTCTTTTTCTTTGAAAATGCAATAAGTTCGGCCCATGTGAAGCCTTCACTTTTATTTCCAAATTAGAAAGTGTTTGATTATCAGGCCCATAGAAAGTAATAAAACTCTCTGGGAAACTAAAGTAGTTTTCACTTTTAATTTAATTGGAAGAAATGCAAAGTGCAATGTAATCTGTAAATACACATAGATATAACAAGTATGTGACTTATTTGCTAAAAGTACACAAACTGTGAAGACATTATCTGAATAATTAAAATCGTAATCCTAAATACACTGCTGTATACAAAATAAAATACAAAATAGAATGTGCAAAGTTTAAATTTAATTAAAGTTAATCTGCAGTGTAAAGTGATTTTAAAACAAAGCACAGTTTGTAAATGAGGCAGAACTCATGTCATGCTGTGCTATATTGCACTGGGCTGGTCTCTCCTTCACATACAGAAATGCAGGGGATGCACCTTGAAGAAGTATAGGAAAATTTGCCTTTTGAAAATTTCACTTGGGATCTCGCAGTGCTGGAGGATCATTTTAGGTCATCTCTCCTGAGAGGAGAGGTTTTGAACATCAGGCCCTTAGTCTCAGGACCCTGCTCTTGTAGCAGAGGATGTGTCCCTTAATTTCAGGCTTGTGCATATTCTTACCATATTGTGGGAAGATTTAATTGCTTTGGAGGTAGAGGATTGTCTTACCACAGTCAAGCAACCTGTTAAAAGGATGTATAATTTTTTTTAAAGCAGCTTGTAAGCAGCCTTCCTCTGATTTCCTGTGCCTAATTCAGTGTAGGAAAAGGAATGACATTGTAGGAAAAGGAATGACAGGTCAGGTATTCCTTTTGTTCTATCTACCAAACTCTGTTTCCTCTCTCTTGTTATAATACATAAACTATTCTTACGCTATTTCCACTTTGGCCAGACGTACCACTATTCATTTGAAGGATAGTTCTTTTTTAAGGATCCTTTAGATAGAAAAACTTAAAAATGTTCATTGGGGATCCTTTCAGTTTGCAGGTTTTATGTTTGTTTAGGCCTGCAGTCAGTGTAGCCTGTGTCACTGCTGCCATTGCTGTTGGGTGTGATAGCCTTTCAGAACTTGTTTCCAGTGAAACCACTCTGCATGAGATTTAGGATAATATTAATATCATGAGAACAGAAAATTTCTTTGTTTGTGATGCAGCAGTGGAAATGATTTGCATTAATACTAAGAATGCTGCATTAACTGTTTTAGTTAGGTGAGCCTTGGGGCTTAAGTCTTGGGGGCCTATTTATCATATGTCTGTCGTACCTGATCCGACAGCAATACGCTCTCCGTATTCAGCATTGCACCAGCAGCTCACAAGAGCTGCTGGTGCAACGCCGCCCTGCCAGCAGGGGGGTGTTAATCAATCCAATCGTACTCGATCGGGTTGATTTCCGGCGATTCCTGTCCACCTTATCAGAGCAGGCGGACAGGACAGTGCTTGCCTTGGATGCATTCTTTAAGAAAGAATCTTCTCTCTCAAGGCCCTTTCTGGTTATCAAGATCCCAAAACTCCTAATTTGATGGCATGGTGATGGAAAGCTTAATTCTGTCTCAGAAAGGTTTTTTTCTGACAATGTTATAGATACTTGATTTAGGCTAGGAAACGTGTTACCAGATGTATTTATCAAAGCCTGGAAAGCCTTGTTTTTTGTGTTGTGTTCTTGCAAAGGTTACCATTGAAATTCTTTTAGTATTCCTAGAGTACTTGAGTTCCAGAAGGAAGGCTTAGATTTCCGGCGATTCCTGTCCGCCTCATTAGAGCAGGCGGACAGGGTTATGGAGCAGCTGTCTTTAGACCGCTGCTCCATAACTCGTGCTTCTGGTGAGTCTGAAGACTCGCCAGAAACAAGGGCCTTCAAGCTCCGTTCGGAGCTTGATAGATAGGCCCCTTGGTCTGCTGATATGCTTTCTAAGCACAAACTGCTTTCTCTCAGGGTAAAACTCTGTTTGGGCCTGGACTGGATACTATTATTGCCACAGTCACTCAAGGTAACAGAGTTTTCTCTTGTAAGGTGTATCCAGTCCACGGATCATCCATTACTTGTGGGATATTCTCATTCCCAACAGGAAGTTGCAAGAGGACACCCACAGCAGAGCTGTAATATAGCTCCTCCCCTAACTGTCATAGCCAGTCATTCTCTTGCAACTCTCAACAAGCTAGGACGTTGTAGGAGAGAGTGGTTAAATATAGCTAGTTTATTTTCTTCAATCAAAAGTTTCTTATTTTTAAATAGTACCGGAGTTGTGCTATTTTATCTCAGGCAGTAAATAGAAGAATAATCTGCCTGAGGTTTCTATGATCTTAGCAGATTGTAACTAAGATCCATTGCTATTCTCACATATGTCTGAGGGGATTACACAAATGAGGTAACTTCAGCGAGAGAATGGCGTGCAGTTTATTCTGCTATCAGGTATGTGCAGTTATAATTTTTTCTAGAGATGGAAAACACTAGAAAATGCTGCTGATACCGGATTAATGTAAGTTAAGCCTGAATACAGTGATTTAATAACGACTGGTATCATGCTTACTCCCAGGGGTAATACCCTTATGATATTTACAATATAAAATGTTTGCTGGCATGTTTAATCATTTTTATATATGCTTTGGTGATAAAACTTTATTGGGGCCTAGTTTTTTCCACATGGCTGGCTTAAATTTTGACTAGAAACAATTTCCACTGTTGTAGTATAAAAGTTACAGTTGGTGCAGTTAAAATTACAAAGTGTGACATCCAGCTTCCCTCAAAGGCCCTCTGAATGCTATAGGACATCTCTAAAGGGCCCAAAGGCTTTCCAAAGTCGTTTATTGGGGAAGGTAGGGCCACAGCTTGCTGTGGCAGTTGGTTGTGACTGTTAAAAAACGTCTATTTCGTTTTTTGTATCCGCTTTTTGAACTAAGGGGTTAATCATCCATTTGCAAGTGGGTGCAATGCTCTGTTAGCCTATTATACACACTGTAAAAATTTCGTTTGATTTACTGCATTTTTTCACTGTTTTTCAAATTCTGACAAAATTTGTTTCTCTTAAAGGCACAGTACCGTTTTTTATATTTGCTTGTTAACTTGATTTAAAGTGTTTTCCAAGCTTGCTAGTCTCATTGCTATTCTGTATAAACATGTCTGACATAGAAGAAACTCCTTGTTTATTATGTTTAAAAGCCATGGTGGAACCCCCTCTTAGAATGTGTACCAAATGTACTGATTTCATTTTATGCAATAAAGATCATTTTCTGTCTTAAAATGTATCACCAGAGGAATCTGACGAGGGGGAAGTTATGCCGACTAACTTTCCCCACGTGTCAGACCCTTTGACTCCCGCTTAAGGGACTCACGCTCAAATGGCACCAAGTACATCTAGGGCGCCCATAGCATTTACTTTACAAGACATGGCGGCAGTCATGGATAATACACTGTCAGCGGTATTAGCCAGACTACCTGAACTTAGAGGTAAGCGAGATAGCTCTGGGGTGAGACAAAATGCAGAGCATATTGACGCTTTAAGAACCATGTCTGATACTGCCTCAAAATATGCAGAAGCTGAGGAAAGAGAGCTTCAGTCAGTGGGTGATGTTAATGACTCAGGAAAGATACCTGATTCTAATATTTCTACATTTAAATTTAAGCTTGAACACCTCGTGTGTTGCTTAGGGAGGTTTTAGCTGCTCTGAATGACTGTGATACCATTGTAGTGCCAGAGAAATTGTGTAGACTGGATAAATACTTTGCAGTGCCGGTGTGTACTGATGTTTTTACAAATACCTAAAAGGTTTACAGAAATTATTCATAAGGAATGGGATAGACCAGGTGTGCCGTTCTCTTCCCCTCCTATTTTTAGAAAAATGTTTCCAATAGACGCCACCACATGGGACTTATGGCAGACAGTCCCTAAGGTGGAGGGAGCAGTTTCTACTCTAGTAAAGCGTATTACTATCCCTGTCGAGGACAGTTGTGTTTTTTTTTTTTTTTTTTTTTTTTTTTTTAGATCCAATGGATAAAAAATTAGAGGTTACCTTAAGAAAATATTTATTCAATAAGGTTTTATCCTACAGCCCCTTGCATGCATTGCCCCTGTCACTGCTGCTGCGGCGTACTGGTTTGAGTCTCTGGAAGAGGCTTTACAGGTAGCGACTCCATTGGATGACATACTTGGCAAACTTAGAGCACTTAAGCTAGCCAATTCTTTTATTCTGATGCCATTGTTCATTTTACTAAACTAACGGCTAAGAATTCTGGTTTTGCTATACAGGCGCGCAGAGCGCTATGGCTTAGATCATGGTCAGCTGACGTGACTTCAAAATCTAAGCTACTTAACATTCCCTTCAAGGGGCAGACCCTATTCGGGCCTTGTTGAAGGAGATTATTGCTGATATCACTGGAGGAAAAGGTCATGCCCTTCCTCAGGACAGGTCCAAATCTAGGGCCAAACGGTCTAATTTTCGTGCCTTTCAAAACTTCAAGGCAGGTGCGGCATCAACTTCCTCTAATAATAAACAAGAGGGAACTTTTGCTCAATCCAAGACGGTCTGGAGACCAAACCTGACATGGAAAAAAGGTAAGCAGGTAAAAAAGCCTGCTGCTGCCTCTAAGACGGCATGAAGGAACGGCCCCCTATCCGGGAAAGGATCTAGTAGGGGGCAGACTTTCACTCTTTGCCCAGGCATGGGCAAGAGATGTTCAGGATCCCTGGGAGTTGGAAATTTTATCCTAGGGATATCTTCTGGTCTTCAAAGCTTCCCCCCCAAATGGGAGATTTCACCTTTCACAATTATCTGCACACCAGATAAAGAGAGAGGCATTCTTACACTGTGTACGAGTCCTCCTAGTTATGGGAGTGATCCATCCAGTTCCAAAGGAGGAACAGGGACAGGGTTTTTACTCAAATCTGTTTGTGGTTCCCAAAAAAAGAGGGAACCTTCAGACCAATTTTGGATCTAAAGATCTTAAACAAATTCCTCAAAGTTCCGTCGTTCAAGATGGAAACTATTCGTACCATCCTACCACTGATCCAGGAGGGTCAATATATGACTACAGTGGATCTAAAGGATGCTTATCTTCACATTCCGATACACAAAGATCATCATCTGTTTCTCAGGTTTGCCTTTTAAGACAGGCATTACCAGTTGTAGCTCTTCCCTTGGGATTAGCTACAGCCCCAAGTATCTTTACAAATGTTCTAGGGTCACTTATGGCGGTCCTAAGGCCGCGGGGCATAGCAGTAGCCCCTTATTTAGACAACATCCTGATACAGGCGTCAAACTTCCAAATTGCCAAGTCTCATACGGACGTAGTACTGGCATTTCTGTGGTCGCATGGGTGGAAAGTGAACGAGGAAAAGAGTTCTCTATCCCCACTCACAAGAGTTTCCTTTCTAGGGACTCTGATAGTTTCTGTAGAAATGAAAATTCACCTGACGGAGTCCAGGTTATCAAAGCTTCTAAATTCCTGCCGGGTTCTTCATTCCATTCCGTGCCCTTCGGTGGTTCAGTGTATGGAAGTAATCGGCTTAATGGTAGCGGCAATGGACATAGTGCCGTTTGCACGCTTACATCTCAGACCGCTGCAACTATGCATGCTCAGTCAGTGGAGCGGGGATTACACAGATTTGTCCCCTCAACTGAATCTGGACCAATAGACCAGGGATTCTCTTCTCTGGTGGCTATCTCGGGTCCATCTGTCCAAAGGTATGACCTTTCGCAGGCCAGATTGGACAATTGTTACGACAGATGCCAGCCTTCTAGGTTGGGGTGCAGTCTGGAACTCCCTGAAGGCTCAGGGATCGTGGACTCAGGAGGAGTCTCTCCTTCCATTAAATATTCTGGAACTAAGAGCGATATTCAAGGCTCTTCAGGCTTGGCCTCAGCAACTCTGAGGTACATCAGATTTCAGTCGGACAACATCACGACTGTAGCTTACATCAACCATCAAGGGGGAATGAGAAGTTCCCTAGAGATGTTAGAAGTTTCAAAAATAATTCGCTGGGCAGAGATTCACTCTTGTCACCTATCAGCTATCCATATCCCAGGTGTAGAGCACTGGGAGGCGGATTTTCTAAGTCGTCAGACTTTTCATCCGGGAGAGTGGGAACTCCATCCGGAGGCATTTGCACAACTGATTCATCATTGGGGCAAACCAGAACTGGATCTCATGGCATCTCGCCAGAATGCCAAGCTTCCGTGTTACGGATCCAGGTCCAGGGATCCCAAGGCGATACTGATAGATGCCCTAGCAGCGCCCTGGTCTTTCAACCTGGCTTATGTGTTTCCACCGTTTCCTCTGCTCCCTCGACTGATTGCCAAGATCAAGCAGGAGAGAGCATTGGTGATTCTGATAGCACCTGCGTGGCCACGCAGGACCTGTTTTGCAGATCTAGTGGACATGTCATCCTTTCCACCATGGTCTCTGCCTCTGAAACAGGACCTTCTACTTCAGGGTCCTTTCAACCATCCAAATCTAATTTCTCTGAGGCTGACTGCCTGGAGATTGAACGCTTGATTTTATCAAAGCGTGGCTTCTCCAAGTCAGTTATTGATACCTTAAGACAGGCACGAAAGCCTGTCACCAGGAAAATTTACCATAAGGTATGGCGTAGATATCTTTATTGGTGTGAATCCAAGGGTTACTCATGGAGTAAGGTCAGGATTGCTAGGATATTATCTTTTCTCCAAGAAGGTTTGGAAAAAGGATTGTCAGCTAGTCAGGCATTTTGTCAGGCTTTAGTTAGAATCAAGCCTGTGTTTAAACCTGTTGCTCCACCATGGAGCTTAAACTTGGTTCTTAAGGTTCTTCAAGGAGTTCCGTTTGAACCTCTTCATTCCATAGATATCAAGCTTTTATCTTGGAAAGTTCTTTTTTTGTTAGCTATTTCCTCGGCTCGTAGAGTCTCTGAGCTATCTGCCTTACAATGTGATTCTCCTTATCTGATTTTTCATACGGATAAGGTAGTCCTGCGTACCAAACCTGGGTTCTTACCTAAGGTGGTATCTAACAAGAATATCAATCAAGAGATTGTTGTTCCATCCTTGTGTTACACAATTTGGACGTGGTCCGTGCTTTAAAGTTTTACTTACAAGCTACTAAAGATTTTCGTCAAACATCTGCTTTGTTTGTTGTCTACTCTGGACAGAGGAGAGGTCAAAAGGCTTCGGCAACCTCTTTTTCTTTTTGACTAAGAAGCTTAATCCGCTTAGCCTATGAGACTGCTGGACAGCAACTTCCTGAAAGGATTACAGCTCATTCCACTAGAGCTGTGGCTTCCACTTGGGCCTTTAAAAATGAGGCTTCTTTTGATCAGATTTGCAAGGCGACGACTTGGTCTTCGCTTCATATTTTTTCAAAATTTTACAAATTTGATACTTTTGCTTCTTCGGAGGCTATATTTGGGAGAGAGGTTTTACGGGCAGTGGTTCCTTCCATTTAAGTTCCTGCCTTGTCCCTCCCTTCATCCGTGTACTTTAGCTTTGGTATTGGTATCCCACAAGTAATGGATGATCCGTGGACTGGATACACCTTACAAGAGAAAACACAATTTATGCTTACCTGATAAATTTATTTCTCTTGTGGTGTATCCAGTCCACGGCCCGCCCTGTCATTTTAAGGCAGGTAATTTTTAAATTTAAACTACAGTAACCACTGCACCCTATGGTTCCTCCTTTCTCGGCTTGTTTTCGGTCGAATGACTGGCTATGACAGTTAGGGGAGGAGCTATATTACAGCTCTGCTGTGGGTGTCCTCTTGCAACTTCCTGTTGGGAATGAGAATATCCCACAAGTAATGGATGATCCGTGGACTGGATACACCACAAGAGAAATAAATTTATCAGGTAAGCATAAATTGTGTTTTTTTCTGCCTCAGGATAAGAAATCTAAGAGTAGGCTTAGATTTATTATGCATTTTCCTACCTTTCGGCAAACTAAGGCTCAGAAAGATTCCCCCTTTACTGATAGTTCTGGCTATTCCAAATCCTCCTGTAGTCTAACTCTTATTAGTCCAAAAACAAACAGTTCAAGAAGTCTACCCCAGCTCCCAAGACTGCATGAAGGTGCGACCCCATATCAGATCTTTCAAGAGGCTTGGGAGAGATTTGTTCAAGATCCCTGGCTATTGCAAGTCATTTCCCAGGCGCTTCAAATACGTTTTCATTCACTGCCTCCTTGGGGAAAGTTTTTTCAGTCTCCAGTTCCTCTAGATCCTTTAAAGGCCCAAGCTTTCTTGGCTTGTTTGAGAGATCTGGAATTTAATAAGAGTTATTACTCCAGTTCCAACTTCAGAATTAAAACAGGGGTTGTATTCAAATCTCTTTATAGTATCAAAGAAAGAGGGTAGTTTTTGGCTTGCTATTGCATCTCACAATTTTGAACCAATTCCTGAAACTTCCTACTTTCAAGATAGACAATATACATTTTACTTCCCTTAGTTCAGGAGGGTCAGTATATGTCTACAATAGACTTAAAATATGCTTATTCGCATATTCCTATGCACAGGTATCATATTGTGGTTCTGAGCTTTGCTTTTCTAGGTTAGCATTATAAGATTGTGGCCCTCCATTTTGGACTGGCTACAGCACCTAGAAGAGTGTTTATTAAAGTACTGGGAGCTCTGTTATCTGTAGTTTAGGCTCAATGAATTTTTGTAGTTCTTTACTACTCAACATTCTGATTCAGGCTCCTTCTTATCTTCTGGCTGTGTCTTACACTCAGATGGTACTTCAGTTGCTTCACAATCACGGGTGGAAAATAAATCTTCTAAAAAGTTCATTAGCCTCTCAGGCTATGTGTCTTTTCTGAGGTTTGTAATATATTCTTTGACTGTTTTTGTCTCTGACTTATTATTGAACTCATGGTCACTATGGGGCATTCAGGTTTACAAGATCAATAATTCAGGTGCAAACACTTTTGAAATTCCATGTTTGGGCTAAGTGTGCATGGAAGTGCTTCACCTATGAAAACCCAGTTACAGAGGCATAATCTTGTTCGAGGGTCTCCTATGCAGAAGAAATGTTGCAGTGGGTTTATTGTTTACAGTGTAAGTAAAGTTAAAATCCAGAGTAAGAATATATTAGAAGTCCTTTTAATAGACACCTGTAGTCACCATCTTGTTTTCAGATTACAAAAAATGGAAACTGTGCTTTCACAATCTTTAAAAATAAATATTGCACAGTCTGCCCATCATGACAACATAAAAGAAGCATTCAGATGATTTAGCAGTGGTGCGGATGGAAATGGGTTACAATATTTTTGCTATTGCGCAGTTTCCTTTTAAAACATGATTTTGAAGACACCTGTAATGTTTGGCAGTGTGACTTTCAATCAATTATTAACATGAAAAATAAAAGCATGCCATGTGTAGATGTTGGAGTATGGAAGTGACTTTTCCTACAGATCCCCCTAGCTGTGCAGGATGCCACATACTCAACACACATACATATATATATGTACCTATATATATTTAAATGTGTGCTCTGTATACAGCCTCTAAAATAGGGATGAATTGAGCTTTAATAAAGCAATGCTATGTATGATAATAAACCTCTACAATGTCTCCTGTTGCCATTTCAAGTGTTTTCAAATAGCCGTGAAATAGTTGCAAGGATGTCCAAAATGCCTTTTCAAGGACTTAATTGCCTAGAGATGTGGATTTTCAAAAGTCAAAACTGTCTCAACAAGATGTTTTTATAGATTTAGTGTGAAGTGATGCGCTTGGCTCTCCCAACTAGCCAATCTTAATATACTACCTCCTTCCTAGATAGTTCAAATATGGTATACAAATAACAAGGGTAGATGGCGCTAAAAAGCTATTGGGTAACTAAATAGTGGTATATAGTGAGGAATAATTCTCAAAACTCTCTTCTAAATTTAGACTATATCTAGATAGTCACAATTTTCCAACAAACTGATTCCCACTCTGTAGTTCAATCAAATCTATAACAACTTTTATTATCAGTATTTTTGAACAATTTTGCTCTAATAGACCAACTTGTACAGTAAAATTTCTTCAAGCTTTCATAATGCAAATAAATCTAAAATCATATATATTAACTGACTGTCAGCTTTAAAACATCTTAAAAAACTTTGATAGACACAATATCTCTAAAATTCTTGCTACAGTGACTGCTTCGTTTCTATGCAGTTAGAAAACACAGCTCTAATGCTTCAAATGTAAAACATATTCACAGTGATAAATGACAGCGGTATCTCTTTAAATTTTTTTTTTTTTTTTTTTTTTTTTTTGCCTGCAGGCTGTAACGTTTTTTTTTCAGATAGTACAGTCTTTCCTTTGTATGCTGTTTTCACAGACAATTTAAAAGCACCTGCATCAATTGTCTGTGAAAACAGCATACAAAGGAAAGACTGTACTATCTGAAAAAAACGTTATAGCCTGCAGGCAAAAAAAAATTTTTTTTAAAGAGATACCGCTGTCATTTATCACTGTGAATATGTTTTACATTTGAAGCATTAGAGCTGTGTTTTCTAACTGCATAGAAACGAAGCAGTCACTGTAGCAAGAATTTTAGAGATATTGTGTCTATCAAACGTTTTTTAAGATGTTTTAAAGCTGACAGTCAGTCAGTATATATGATTTTAGATTTATTTGCATTATGAAAGCTTGAAGAAATTTTACTGTACAAGTTGGTCTATTAGAGCAAAATTGTTCAAAAATACTGATAATAAAAGTTGTTATAGATTTGATTGAACTACAGAGTGGGAATCAGTTTGTTGGAAAATTGTGACTATCTAGATATAGTCTAAATTTAGAAGAGAGTTTTGAGAATTATTCCTCACTATATACCACTATTTAGTTACCCAATAGCTTTTTAGTGCCATCTACCCTTATTGTTATTTGTATACTCAAAAAGATGTTGAAAAGTTACTCGAAAATGGATTGTGATCCCCGAGAACTTTTCACTCCCATAGGAGAAATGGGGCTTTTAGCAAGGATCCAAAAACATCTTTCCATGAAAGAGCCAAAAACACTTTATTGTAGTCGCACTGAATCAAAAAATATCCATGAAAAGTGAAAAAGGCTGCAGCCAGTAGATTGTGATCAAAGCCTATGTCAGCACTTGCCCTGTTTCATGACACCAATAGAAGGTAATACAAATAATCAGTTTGTTTTTTCCCCTAAATTTTAGCACCTCCTGACTTTTCTACTATGTTACTAAATACTCAATGTTGTGCAGTAGAGATACAATTAATAAGTTCTATGTCAGTGTCCAAGGAGTTTGGTGTTTAACATTAAAATTAAATTCATAGTTAAAGCCTGTGTACTTTCATTATGCATTTTTGCATATTTTCTGTAATTTAAAGTGACTATAAACACAGTGAAGTTTGATTAGTTTAATTACACTCTATACTATATATAATCCAACCGCTATTACAATTTTCATTTATATCTACTTACTTTATATGAAAATGCATTTTTAATTTTAGTTCTGTGGCGCTATTTCACTCCACCCCCTAATTACTTGTCCTAAGCAAAGGAGTGACGTGTATTGCGGTCCCACCCACTCTATATCTCATAGCCCCTGCACGCTCCCGATATGGAATGTCTATAGCGCATGCACAAAGCATTCTGTGATTTAGTCCAAGTAACTATTGTGACTAGTAAGTTAGAGACATGCGCTAAGATTTTATGCACTCGTAAAGTGTGTAAAAACTGCCAAAGCTCTTGATTGACCGAGCTTATTGGAAAGTACAGACGACTAAGTGCATGCCTAGAACGTCTGTCATTGAAGTCAGCAAGTCTAACAACTAAGATTTTCATTGGATTCGAAAGTTATCTGACAAAAACAATTACAAAGAGACGGGGGGGGTGGCAGGGAATTGCTATGCAAGAAGGTTTGAAAGCTAAATTTTCATGAGCTTTTACATATACAGTATCAAGTAAAAATGTGCATGTAAGTTTATTGGGGCACATAGATCAAGTTGCTATGAAGTAAGGAAACAGAGTTTACTATCATTTTTATTTCTGACAACTGTGCTTTTGGCATTGTACACATAGAGGCTGGAGCCAATCCTGACCCTACAACATTCTACACATTCTACACTATTCGATTAGTGCCGGAGCCACAGCAAAATAATGAAATCCATTGGTTAGATTGCTGGTCTGCAAAATAATTCAATATTGTGCCAACAGAATTGCTTAACTAATCTATATTGCATACAGATTTTTTTTTTTTTTTTTTGTAGTGTACTGCTTAGTATATACTGTGCAAATTGTTCACGATAAGGACGTTGGTTTCTTATTTAAGCTGTTTTTTATTCGGGATATTTTGTTTCTTATTCATGGAAGTTGGTTTCTTATTCTTTTTTTTTGTCAGACGACCTTAAATTGACTTTAAAATAAAAATATAGGTTTTATTTAAATAACAATATATTTCATATAATGTAGTTACACAGAGGTGAATTCCCTTTATAAAACAATTGTATATACAAACTGGTTACAAAGGGCATACACTGGCATAAATACAAATATTACAATTTTGAATAAGTAACTGAGATTTTCAAAGGGTTAATAACCATTGGGCCAATGATTTCACTATAAATATAGTACAGCAAACAAAGTCCTCCTTCAAATCTTCAATTTTATTGTTTCATAACAGGAACAGACAAAAACCACGACATTTCGGGGTCAGTACCCCTTAATCATGTGACATAAAATCAATCACCACACACCTGGTTATATAGGCAGGTACCTGATTTTTTAACCCTTACAATCTGAAAAACTACTTGATAGGTAATCATAGCGCCCTCTTGTGTTATAAGGTGTGTCATTAAGAGAAATAAAAAACAGCTAAAAGGCCTCATAGATAAATCCTAAACTCATATATGCATTTATATTATAAACATTCACTGTTATCACATAGCACCAACAGCACAAAAAATGATCTTAACTATATAATACTTATACAATTCTATCATATCTAATTTGTCATTTACCATTATTAGATGTTAATAGACCTAGTTACATTATATACAAAAATCTGCAATAAGTAGATTAATTAATCAAACAACAACTCGGTAAGAGAATTCTTATTTAACCAGTAGTCCCTTAAGTCTAAAGTACACATTTGTTACAATTCTTGAGCTTTAAGCAGACCACCACTACAGGGTCCAGTTCATAATGGACAGTGTTGTTGATTTCAGTAAAATCTAAAAAATGAAAAAATAATATATGTAAAATAATTACAAAGTTATTAGAAAATGACAGGTTATTCAATAAAATGGTACTCAATTAATTTCCCTATTCATCCCCTTAGGTTCCAGGGTATCCAATTTTAAAATCCAGAATGTTTCTCGTTGCTTAAGCAATAGCTCTCTATTGCCTCCCCGTCTGGGGGTTTGGACCTGCTTAATAACCTGTTGACTGATCTGATG
The DNA here is from genome assembly GCF_027579735.1 of Bombina bombina. NCBI lineage: Eukaryota > Metazoa > Chordata > Amphibia > Anura > Bombinatoridae > Bombina > Bombina bombina. The sequence continues at coordinate 1,041,023,114 of NC_069500.1, read as the reverse complement.
GCCAGCAGCAATAAAATGGTGGGCGACAGGGGCAGTATGTACTTGGCATCTTATGTTGCTTTTATGCTCTGTGATGTTTTCGCCAATCCGCCTTGTGGACTCACCCACATAGACACGCCCACATGGGCATTTAATGAGATAAACTACAAATTTAGTATTACAGGTGAAGTAATTCCTATACTGAAATTTATAGCCAGTATGTGGGTGAAGAAAATAAGGACTCTTAATTATGGACCCACAGTTGCTGCAGCCCAAACATGGAAAACATCCTAAGCTCTTTTTATTAATATAGCTCTGATTTTTTACTTTACCAGGGCCAATATCGGCCCTAATCAATGTATCCCGCAGATTCTTGCTGCGTTTATATGCAGGCATAGGATATTGATGGAATTCCTCAATATTCGGATTGAAACTCTGCAAGATACCCCAATGGCGGCGGATAATCTTAGATAATAATGAATTAATTAATTACTTTGTCTGCAATACTCGGATACAAATGTCATCCTCTTGTTATCAATTTTTGGTGACTTAGGTTTCAAAAGGGTCTCTCTCTGCAAAGGAAGTATGCTGTTAATAGTATTGGAAATAAGCTCTTTGGGATAACCCTGTTGCAAAAATGTGTCCCCCATTTCCACTAGCCTATGTCTAGAAGTGCTCTCATCATCCACAATACGCCTTACTCTTAGCATCTGGCTACGTGGTAATGACTTTACTAAAGATGGATGATGTGCACTATTGAAACATAAAATGCTATTTATGTCAGTTTCCTTCCTATAAATATCAGTGGAGAAACCACAACCAACCTTGGTAACAGATACATCTAAGAAGTCTATTTTAACCTCACTACTAGTGAGCTTGAATGAAATGTTAGTAGTTGATAGATTCAAATCTGCAACAAAGGACTCCAGGGCCCCAACTTAACCCAACCAAACCCCAAAAATATAGTCAATGTAGCGTCACCAGGTGGCGCCACACTGACAAAATAAAGGGTGCTGAAAAATGAATTTCTCTTCAAAAGAGTTCATGTAGATTTTGCATAGTTGGGGGCGACATTAGAGCCCATGGCAGTCCCCTGCAGCTGAAGGAAGAAAGCATCTTCAAACAAAAAATAGTTATTATATAAAATAACTTCAAGCAGTTGCAATAAAAAACAGACCTTATCCTTAGAGTATGAAGCCCCTGAAAAAAACATAATTTATGTAAGAACTTACCTGATAAATTCATTTCTTTCATATTAGCAAGAGTCCATGAGCTAGTGACATATGGGATATACATTCCTACCAGGAGGGGCAAAGTTTCCCAAACCTCAAAATGCCTATAAATACACCCCTCACCACACCCACAAATCAGTTTAACACATAGCCAAGAAGTGGGGTGATAAGACAAAAGTGCGAAAGCATAAAAAAATAAGGAATCGGAATAATTGTGCTTTATACAAAAAAATCATAACCACCACAAAAAGGGTGGGCCTCATGGACTCTTGCTAATATGAAAGAAATGAATTTATCAGGTAAGTTCTTACATAAATTATGTTTTCTTTCATGTAATTAGCAAGAGTCCATGAGCTAGTGACGTATGGGATAATGACTACATAAGATGTGGATCTTCCACGCAAGAGTCACTAGAGAGGGAGGGATAAAATAAAGACAGCCAATTCCGCTGAAAATAATCCACACCCAAAATAAAGTTTAAATCTTATAATGAAAAAAACTGAAATTATAAGCAGAAGAATCAAACTGAAACAGCTGCCTGAAGTACTTTTCTACCAAAAACTGCTTCAGAAGAAGAAAACACATCAAAATGGTAGAATTTAGTAAAAGTATGCAAAGAAGACCAAGTTGCTGCTTTGCAAATCTGATCAACCGAAGCTTCATTCCTAAATGCCCAGGAAGTAGAAACTGACTTAGTAGAATGAGCTGTAATCCTTTGAGGTGGAGTTTTACCCGACTCGACATAAGCATGATGAATTAAAGATTTCAACCAAGATGCCAAAGAAATGGCAGAGGCCTTCTGACCTTTCCTAGAACCGGAAAAGATAACAAATAGACTAGAAGTCTTTCGGAAATTCTTAGTAGCTTCAACATAATATTTCAAAGCTCTAACTACATCCAAAGAATGCAATGATCTCTCCATGGAATTCTTAGGATTAGGACACAATGAAGGAACCACAATTTCTCTACTAATGTTGTTAGAATTCACAACCTTAGGTAAAAATTTAAAAGAAGTTTGCAACACCGCCTTATCCTGATGAAAAATCAGAAAAGGAGACTCACAAGAAAGAGCAGATAATTCAGAAACTCTTCTGGCAGAAGAGATGGCCAAAAGAAACAAAACTTTCCAAGAAAGTAATTTAATGTCCAGTGAATGCATAGGTTCAAACGGAGGAGCTTGAAGAGCCCCCAGACCCAAATTCAAACTCCAAGGAGGAGAAATTGACTTAATAACAGGTTTTATACGAACCAAAGCTTGTACAAAACAATGAATATCAGGAAGATTAGCAATCATTCTGTGAAAAAGAACAGAAAGAGCAGAGATTTGTCCTTTCAAGGAACTTGCAGACAAACCTTTATCCAAACCATCCTGAAGAAACTGTAAAATTCTCGGAATTCTAAAAGAATGCCAGGAAAAATGATGAGAAAGACACCAAGAAATGTAAGTCTTCCAGACTCGATAATATATCTTCCTAGATACAGATTTACGAGCCTGTAACATAGTATTAATCACAGAGTCAGAGAAACCTCTTTGACTAAGAATCAAGCATTCAATCTCCATACCTTCAAATTTAAGGATTTGAGATCCTGATGGAAAAAAGGACCTTGTGACAGAAGGTCTGGTCTTAACGGAAGAGTCCACGGTTGGCAAGAGGCCATCCGGACAAGATCTGCATACCAAAACCTGTGAGGCCATGCTGGAGCCACCAGCAGAACAAACGAGCATTCCTTCAGAATCTTGGAGATTACTCTTGGAAGAAGAACTAGAGGCGGAAAGATATAGGCAGGATTATACTTCCAAGGAAGTGACAATGCATCCACTGCTTCTGCCTGAGGATCCCTGGATCTGGACAGATACCTGGGAAGTTTCTTGTTTAGATGAGAAGCCATCAGATCTATTTCTGGAAGTCCCCACATTTGAACAATCTGAAGAAATACCTCTGGGTACTGAGACTGAGATAATCTGCTTCCCAATTGTCTATACCTGGGATATGAACCGCAGAAATTAGACAGGAGCTGCATTCCGCCCATACCAGTTTTCGAGATACTTCTTTCGGACTGTGAGTCCCTCCTTGATGATTGATATATGCCACAGTTGTGACATTGTCTGTCTGAAAACAAATGAACGATTCTCTCTTTAGAAGAGGCCATGACTGAAGAGCTCTGAAAATTGCACAGAGTTCCAAAATATTGATTGGTAATCTCACCTCCAGAGACCCCCAAACAGCTCCCCAACCTGTCAGACTTGCATCTGTTGAAATCACAGTCCAGGTCGGAAGAAGAAAAGAAGCCCCCTGAACTAAACAATGGTGATCTATCCACCACGTCGGAGAGTGTCGTACAATCGGTTTTAAAGATATCAATTGAGATATCTTTGTGTAATCCCTGCACCACTGGTTCAGCATACAGAGCTGAAGAGGTCGCATGTGAAAACGAGCAAAGGGGATCGCGTCCGATGCAGCAGTCATAAGACCTAGAATTTCCATGCATAAGGCTACCGAAGGGAATGATTGAGACTGAAGGTTTCGACAAGCTGAAATCAATTTTAGATGTCTCTTGTCCGTTAGTGACAGAGTCATGGACACTGAATCTATCTGGAAACCTAAAAAGGTTACCCTTGTCTGAGGAATCAATGAACTTTTCGGTAAATTGATCCTCCAACCATGATCTCTAAGAAACAATACAAGTCGATTCGTATGAGATTCTGCTAAATGTGAAGACTGAGCAAGTACCAAGATATCGTCCAAATAAGGAAATACCACAATACCCTGTTCTCTGATTACAGACAGAAGGGCACCGAGAACCTTTGTAAAAATCCTTGGAGCTGTTGCTAGGCCAAACGGCAGAGCCACAAACTGGTAATGCTTGTCTAGGAAAGAGAATCTCAGAAACTGAAAGTGATCTGGATGAATCGGAATATGCAGATATGCATCCTGTAAATCTATTGTGGACATATAATGCCCTTGCTGAACAAAATGCAGGATAGTACTTATAGTTACCATTTTGAATGTTGGTATCCTTACATAACGATTCAATATTTTTAAATCCAGAACTGGTCTGAAGGAATTCTCCTTCTTTGGTACAATGAAGAGATTTGAATAAAACCCCAATCCCTGTTCCAGAACTGGAACTGGCATAATTACTCCAGCCAACTCTAGATCTGAAACACATTTCAGAAATGCTTGAGCCTTCGCTGGATTTACTGGGACACGGGAAAGAAAAAATCTTTTTGCAGGAGGCCTTATCTTGAAGCCAATTCTGTACCCTTCTGAAACAATGTTCTGAATCCAAAGATTGTGAATTGAATTGATCCAAATTTCTTTGAAAAATCGTAATCTGCCCCCTACCAGCTGGGCTGGAATGAGGGCTGCACCTTCATGTGGACTTTGGAGCTGGCTTTGGTTTTCTAAAAGGCTTGGATTTATTCCAGACTGGAGATGGTTTCCAAACTGATACCGCTCCTGTGGGTGAAGGATCAGGCATTTGTTCCTTATTGTGTCGAAAGGAACAAAAACGATTATTAGACCTAAATTTACCTTTAGATTTTTTATCCTGTGGTAAAAAAGTTCCTTTCCCTCCAGTAACAGTTGAGATAATAGAATCCAACTGTGAACCAAATAATTTATTACCCTGGAAAGAAAGGGAAAGCAAAGTTGACTTAGAAGACATATCAGCATTCCAAGTTTTAAGCCATAAAGCTCTTCTAGCTAAAATGGCTAGAGACATATACCTGACATCAACCCTAATGATATCAAAGATGGCATCACAAATAAAGTTATTAGCATGTTGAAGAAGATTAACAATGCTATGAGAATTATGATCTGTTACTTGTTGCGCTAAAGCTTCTAACCAAAAAGTTGAAGCTGCAGCAACATCCGCTAAAGATATAGCAGGTCTAAGAAGATTACCTGAACATAAGTAAGCTTTTCTTAGAAAGGATTCAATTTTCCTATCTAAAGGATCCTTAAAGGAAGTACTATCTGCCGTAGGAATAGTAGTACGTTTAGCAAGAGTAGAGATAGCCCCATCAACCTTAGGGATTTTGTCCCAAAACTCTAACCTGTCAGATGGCACAGGATATAATTGCTTAAAACGTTTAGAAGGAGTAAATGAATTACCCAAATTATTCCATTCCCTGGAGATTACTTCAGAAATAGCATCAGGGACAGGAAAAACTTCTGGAATAACTACAGGAGATTTAAAAACCTTATTTAAACGTTTAGATTTAGTATCAAGAGGACCAGAATCCTCTATTTCTAATGCAATTAAGACTTCTTTAAGTAAAGAACGAATAAATTCCATTCTGAATAAATATGAAGTTTTGTCAGCATCAACCTCTGAAACAGAATCCTCTGAACCAGAGGAATCATTATCAGAATCAGAATGATGATCATTTAAAAATTCATCTGAAAAATGAGAAGTTTTAAAAGACCTTTTACGTTTACTAGAAGGAGGAATAAAAGGCATAGCCTTCTTAATGGATTTAGAAACAAAATCTCTTATGTTAACAGGAACACTCTGAGTATTAGATGTTGATGGAACAACAACAGGTAATGTAACATTACTGAAGGAAATATTATCTGCATTAACAAGTTTGTCATGACATTCATTACAAACAACAGCTGGAGGAACAGATACCACAAGTTTACAGCAAATACACTTAACTTTGGTAGATCCAGCACTAGGCAGCGATTTTCCAGAAGTATCTTCTGACTCAGGGTCAATCTGGGACATCTTGCAATATGTAATAGAAAAAACAACATATAAAGCAAAATTGATCAAATTCCTTAAATGACAGTTTCAGGAATGGGAAAAAAATGCCAGTGAACAAGCTTCTAGCAATCAGAAGCAATAAACAAAGAGACTTAAATAATGTGGAGACAATAGTGACGCCCATATTTTTTAGCGCCAAAAAAGACGCCCACATTATTTGGCGCCTAAATGCTTTTGGCGCCAAAAATGACGCCACATCTGGAACGCCGACACTTTTGGCGCAAAAAAAACGTCAAAAATGACGCAACTTCTGGCGACACGTATGACGCCGGAAACAAAGAAAAAAAATTTGCGCCAAGAATGACGCAATAAAATGAAGCAATTTCAGCCCCCGCGAGCCTAACAGCCCACAGGGAAAAAGTCAAATTTTAAGGTAAGAAAAAAATTGATTTATTCATATGCATTATCCCAAATATGAAACTGACTGTCTGAAATAAGGAACGTTGAACATCCTGAATCAAGGCAAATAAATGTTTGAACACATATATTTAGAACTTTATATAAAAGTGCCCAACCATAGCTTAGAGTGTCACAGAAAATAAGACTTACTTACCCCAGGACACTCATCTACATGTAGTAGAAAGCCAAACCAGTACTGAAACGAGAATCAGTAGAGGTAATGGTATATATAAGAGTATATCGTCGATCTGAAAAGGGAGGTAAGAGATTAATCTCTACGACCGATAACAGAGAACCTATGAAATAGACCCCGTAGAAGGAGATCATTGAATTCAAATAGGCAATACTCTCTTCACATCCCTCTGACATTCACTGCACGCTGAGAGGAAAACCGGGCTCCAACCTGCTGCGGAGCGTATATCAACGTAGAATCTAGCACAAACTTACTTCACCACCTCCATGGGAGGCAAAGTTTGTAAAACTGATTTGTGGGTGTGGTGAGGGGTGTATTTATAGGCATTTTGAGGTTTGGGAAACTTTGCCCCTCCTGGTAGGAATGTATATCCCATACGTCACTAGCTCATGGACTCTTGCTAATTACATGAAAGAAAGAGCGTTCTCTACCGCATCAATACCACTCAAGTGAGGAATAGAGGTATATAAGCTTGTGACATCAAGACTAAACAATAGAAATGTGTCAGTCTGTAGTTGTAAACCACTCAATTTTATTAGAAAATAATTTGTGTCTTTAATGAAAGTGCATGACTGCTCCACCAAAGGACTAAGAACTTTATCCAAATAAATGGCTATATTGGAAAAAATTGAATTTGTTCCAGCCACAATAGGGCGACCTGGGGGAGCAGTCATGGATTTGTGGAGCTTGGGTAAAACATAAAAAACTGGAGTGATTGGATCCTTGACTTGTAAAAACTGCCTGTCTTGGAATCAATTAACCCATTTGCAAGTGCAAAATTAACAATAGATTGAATCTCTCTACTTATATTAGCTAATGGATTACCTGAATTTTTTTTATAAACCTTGTTGTCATTTAGTTGTTGGTATACCTCTTTTGTGTATTCACTCTTATTGAGTACTACGGTCGCACCGCTCTTGTCAGCTTGCTTTAAAATAAGGTTCTTGTTCTCCTTAAGACCTCTTAGTGTTAATCTATCAACTGATGTAAAATTATCAGAGACCTTAAACCTATTTGCCATCCGTCTGTTGTTTTGTGTTTTTAATTTGTCAAAATCAGCTAGAACTAATTTCTCAAATGTTTCCACACTATGGTGGGCATTGGGTTGAAAAAAATGTGCTTTTATTGCGTAAGCCTAGCTTTTTAATGCTAAGTGTGTTATCCCCAGTAAGAGTATGTTGTTCAGCTTGTGCCCCTGAGGAAAGAATGGTGTTAGCAAATTTTTTACCTTTAAGTAGAGGAGGAGTAAAAGATTGCACAAAATTACCCTTAGTAGTAGCATGCCAAACTTTCAATCTTACATTACGAAAAAAGCGTTGTATGTCCTTTCTCAAATTGAAAAAGTTGCAGTCAGAGAGCGGACAAAAGGATAGGCCCTTTTGTAAGACAGCAGTCTCATTATTATTCAAAGGATAGTCAGAAATATTGATCACTATACTTTGTTGTTGGAGCGAGTAGCTCTCCGTTGTTGCGTTTTGTCCCCCCCCCGATGTCTTCTGCTGGGCTTGATTGTGAGCTGTCTTGTTGCGAGTGGCGATATTTGTGGCCACCCCGCCTCCTGGGCCTCCTTACCTCTCACTGCAGGAAAAATCCGACGAGTCAGGACTACTGTCAGAAGTGCCAACCTGATGTGGTTGTCGTCGACGTCCTCTGTAGCCAGAAGTGACACTGCGCTCCTTGCCTTGCGGGTCATAGTACCCATCAGGTACCTGCCTATATAACCAGGTGTGTGGTGATTGATTTTATGTCACATGATTAAGGGGTACTGACCCCGAAACATCGTGGATTTTGTCTCTTCCTGTTATGAAACTATAAAATTGAAGATTTGAAGGAGGACTTTCTGTTTGCTGTACTTTACTGGTAATTACAAGTTTTGGCAGTTACTTGTGACTGTTCTCCCTCTGGGTTTGAAGTGCTGGCTACCTTTCTATGAAGTTTCACTATAAATATACACAGGGTAGACCGCCCTCCATGACATGTAATTGTTTTTTACCCTGGCCCAATGGTGTTTTGGGCACAGAAATTGATGCCAACCCTGGCATAGGTGCTGTATTTCACATTTTGAATAAGTAACTGATATTTTCAAAGGGTTAATGGCCATTGGGCCACTGATTTTACTGCTCATATATGTAGAGTAGATCCCCCTCCATGACATGCAATTGTTTTTAGTCTGGCCCAATGGTGTTTTTGGCACAGAAATTGATGCCAACCCTGGCATAAGTTCTGTAATTCCCATTGTTGTATAAGTAACTGATATTTTCAAAGGGTTAATAATAATTTTGGGCCACTGATTTTACTATTAATATATGTAGGGTAGACCCCCCATCCATGACATGCAATTGTTTTTAGCCTGACCTAATGGTGTTTGAGGCACAGAAATTGATGCCAACACTGACATAGGTGCTGTAATTCCCATTTTGAATAAGTAACTGATATTTTCAAAGGGTTAATAACCATTGGGCCACTGATTTAAATATGAATATATGTAGGGTAGATCCCCCTCCATGACATGGAATTGTTTTAGCCTGGCCCAATGGTGTTTTAGGCACATAAATTTATGCCAAAACTGGCAAAGGTGCTGTAAGTCTCATTTTTTAATATGTTACTGATATTTTAAAGGGTTAATAAGCCACTAATATCACTGTGAATATACATAGGGTAGATCCCCCTGTTTAGCCTCACCCAATGGTGTTTTAGGGCACAGTAATTGATGCCAAAATTGGCATTGGTGCTATAATTCCCATTTTTGAGGTAACATTATAAAAGGGTTAATAACAACCATTGGACCAGAGGTTTCACTGGGGATATACATTGGGCAGATCCCCCTCCATGATGTTTTTAGCCTGTCCCAATGGTGTTTGAGGCACAGAAATTGATGCCAACACTGACATAGGCGCTGTAATTCCCATTTTGAATAAGTAACTGATATTTTCAAAGGGTTAATAACCATTGGGCCACTGATTTAAATATGAATATATGTAGGGTAGATCCCCCTCCATGACATGGAACTGTTTTAGCCTGGCCCAATGGTGTTTTAGGCACATAAATTTATGCCAAAACTGGCAAAGGTGCTGTAAGTCTCATTTTTAATATGTTACTGATATTTTAAAGGGTTAATAAGCCACTAATATCACTGTGAATATACATAGGGTAGATCCCCCTGTTTAGCCTCACCCAATGGTGTTTTAGGGCACAGTAATTGATGCCAAAATTGGCATTGGTGCTATAATTCCAATTTTTGAGGTAACATTATAAAAGGGTTAATAACAACCATTGGACCAGAGGTTTCACTGGGGATATACATTGGGCAGATCCCCCTCCATGATGTTTTTAGCCTGTCCCAATGGTGTTTTAGGCAAATAAATTGATGCCAACTCTGGCATAGGTGCTGTAATTCCCATTTTTTAATGTTACTGTTATTTTCAAGGGGTTAATGACCATTGGGCCACTGATTTTACTATGAATATACATAGGGTAGATCCCCCTCCATGAAATGGAATTGTTTTTAGCCTGGCCCAATGGTATTTTGGGCACAGAAATTGATGCCCAATGGTTATTAACCCTTTGAAAATAGTTACTTATTCAAAAATGGGAATTAAAGCATCTTACCCAGTGTTGGCATTAATTTCTTTGCCCAAAACATAATTTGTTTAATAAGGAGAAGGACAGAAAAAGTAAAGCATATTGGGCACACTTGTTGGGGGTCAAAACCAATACTGTAGGTAGTGTGGTGTGTCGTGTATTTGTTAAAACTTAACTTTTATATCAATTATATTAAAAAAAGAGTGGAATTTTCCACCAGTGAGAATAAAACAACAACCAAATAAATAAAAATGTGTCCGAGTGATACTCGGTACGCAAAAGCTCCTCTCCAGTGTGATACAGTGATCAGTCTGTATCACAGAGTCCGGTGGATAGCTTAAACAATAATATGTGAATATCCTCAATTATACACTCGAACATATATTGTGAGTACCAATATCGTCAGTGATGTTAGTAAATATATCACTTTATTCTTATCTATTCAAAAACTTCCTTATCACACATTGACTTTCTGTGTGATTGTTGGAATGTTGTACTTATCAGAACCACTTGTGTGTGGATTACCACACAGTTAATATATAAATATATGTGTTCAAGGTGTTTTTACTGTGGGTAACAGAGGATATATTTATCTTAAGCTGTTCCATTTAGAGTCTCCCCAATAACCCTAATTTTCCATTATTTATATTGTAGGGTATTCCCCCAAATTTAGAAATATGTGGGTTAATATAAGGGAATATATGACTCTGGTTATATTAATTCCACAATTGATCTAAGCTAATGAAAGCTTGTAAGAAGCGGTTAGCCTATATTTATCCGTTTCACTAAAATGAGACTAAACATAGTCTAAATCAATAAAGTGTTTTTATGCTAACTATCGCTTAGGCAAGCAAGCACTAGTAGAATTGTAACGGAAAAGCTATTCCGTTACAATTCTACTAGTGCTTGCTTGCCTAAGCGATAGTTAGCATAAAAACACTTTATTGATTTAGACTATGTTTAGTCTCATTTTAGTGAAACGGATAAATATAGGCTAACCGCTTCTTACAAGCTTTCATTAGCTTAGATCAATTGTGGAATTAATATAACCAGAGTCATATATTCCCTTATATTAACCCACATATTTCTAAATTTGGGGGAATACCCTAAAATATAAATAATGGAAAATTAGGGTTATTGGGGAGACTCTAAATGGAATAGCTTAAGATAAATATATCCTCTGTTACCCACAGTAAAAACACCTTGAACACATATACAGGGAGTGCAGAATTATTAGGCAAGTTGTATTTTTGAGGATTAATTTTATTATTGAACAACAACCATGTTCTCAATGAACCCAAAAAACTCATTACTATCAAAGCTGAATAGTTTTGGAAGTAGTTTTTAGTTTGTTTTTAGTTATAGCTATTTTAGGGGGATATCTGTGTGTGCAGGTGACTATTACTGTGCATAATTATTAGGCAACTTAACAAAAAACAAATGTATACCCATTTCAATTATTTATTTTTACCAGTGAAACCAATATAACATCTCAACATTCACAAATATACATTTCTGACATTCAAAAATTTAAACAAAAACAAATCAGTGACCAATATAGCCACCTTTCTTTGCAAGGACACTCAAAAGCCTGCCATCCATGGATTCTGTAGTGTTTTGATCTGTTCACCATCAACATTGCGTGCAGCAGCAACAACAGCCTCCCAGACACTGTTCAGAGAGGTGTACTGTTTTCCCTCCTTGTAAATCTCACATTTGATGATGGACCACAGGTTCTCAATGGGGTTCAGATCAGGTGAACAAGGAGGCCATGTCATTAGATTTTCTTCTTTTATACCCTTTCTTGCCAGCCACGCTGTGGAGTACTTGGACGCGTGTGATGGAGCATTGTCCTGCATGAAAATCATGTTTTTCTTGAAGGATGCAGACTTCTTCCTGTACCACTGCTTTAAGAAGGTGTCTTCCAGAAACTGGCAGTAGGACTGGGAGTTGAGCTTGACTCCATCCTCAACCCGAAAAGGCCCCACAAGCTCATCTTTGATGATACCAGCCCAAACCAGTACTCCACCTCCACCTTGCTGGCGCCTGAGTCGGACTGGAGCTCTCTGCCCTTTACCAATCCAGCCACGGGCCCATCCATCTGGCCCATCAAGACTCACTCTCATTTCATCAGTCTATAAAACCTTAGAAAAATCAGTCTTGAGATATTTCTTGGCCCAGTCTTGACGTTTCAGCTTGTGTGTCTTGTTCAGTGTTGGTCGTCTTTCAGCCTTTCTTACCTTGGCCATGTCTCTGAGTATTGCACACCTTGTACTTTTGGGCACTCCAGTGATGTTGCAGCTCTGAAATATGGCCAAACTGGTGGCAAGTGGCATCTTGGCAGCTGCACGCTTGACTTTTCTCAGTTCATGGGCAGTTATTTTGCGCCTTGGTTTTTCCACACGCTTCTTGCGACCCTGTTGACTATTTTGAATGAAACGCTTGATTGTTCGACGATCACGCTTCAGAAGCTTTGCAATTTTAAGAGTGCTGCATCCCTCTGCAAGATATCTCACTATTTTTGACTTTTCTGAGCCTGTCAAGTCCTTCTTTTGACCCATTTTGCCAAAGGAAAGGAAGTTGCCTAATAATTATGCACACCTGATATAGGGTGTTGATGTCATTAGACCACACCCCTTCTCATTACAGAGATGCACATCACCTAATATGCTTAATTGGTAGTAGGCTTTCGAGCCTATACAGCTTGGAGTAAGACAACATGCATAAAGAGGATGATGTGGTCAAAAAATACTCATTTGCCTAATAATTCTGCACTCCCTGTATTTATATATTAACTGTGTGGTAATCCACATACAAGTGGTTCTGATAAGTACAACATTCCAACAATCACACAGAAAGTCAATGTGTGATAAGGAAGTTTTTGAATAGATAAGAATTAAGTGATATATTTACTAACATCACTGACGATATTGGTACTCACAATATATGTTCGAGTGTATAATTGAGGATATTCACATATTATTGTTTAAGCTATCCACCGGACTCTGTGATACAGACTGATCACTGTATCACACTGGAGAGGAGCTTTTGCGTACCGAGTATCACTCGGACACATTTTTATTTATTTGGTTGTTGTTTTATTCTCACTGGTGGAAAATTCCACTCTTTTTTTAATATAATTGATATAAAAGTTAAGTTTTAACAAATACACGACACACCACACTACCTACAGTATTGGTTTTGACCCCCAACAAGTGTGCCCAATATGCTTTACTTTCTCCAACATTGGTGTGTCCGGTTCACGGCGTCATCCATTACTTGTGGGATATTCTCTTCCCCAACAGGAAATGGCAAAGAGCACAGCAAAAGCTGCCCATATAGCCCCTCCTCGGGCTCCGCCCCCCAGTCATTCTCTTTGCCGCTCTGAACAAGTAGCATCTCCACGGAGATGGTGAAGAGTATGTGGTGTTTAGTTGTAGTTTTTTATTCTTCTATCAAGAGTTTGTTATTTTAAAATAGTGCCGGTTTGTACTATTTACTCTAAAACAGAAAAGGATGAAGAGTTCTGTTTAAAAGAGGAGTATGATTTTAGCAGCAGTAACTAAAATCAATTGCTGTTCCCACACAGGACTGTTGAGCCCAGAGAACTTCAGTTGGGTGGAACAGTTTGCAGACTTTTCTGCTCAAGGTATGACTAGTCCAATTTCTAACAAGACTGTGTAATGCTAGAAGACTGTCATTTTCCCTCTTTGGGATCGGTAAGCCATTTTTCTTAGGCCTAGATTTGTAGTTTGGCGTTAGCCGTGAAAACCAGCGTTAGATGCTCCTAACGCTGGTTTTAGGCTACCGCCGGTATTTGGAGTCACTCAAAATAGGGTCTAACGCTCACTTTTCAGCCGCGACTTTTCCATACCGCAGATCCCCTTACGTAAATTGCGTATCCTATCTTTTCAATGGGATCTTTCTAACTCCAGTATTTAGAGTCGTGTCTGAAGTGAGCGTTAGACATCTAACGACAAAACTCCAGCCGCAGGAAAAAAGTCAGTAGTTAAGAGCTTTCTGGGCTAACGCCGGTTTATAAAGCTCTTAACTACTGTGCTCTAAAGTACACTAACACCCATAAACTACCTATGTACCCCTAAACCGAGGTCCCCCCACATCGCCGCAACTCTATTACATTTTTTTAACCCCTAATCTGCCGACCGCCACCTACGTTATACTTATGTACCCCTAATCTGCTGCCCCTAACACCGCCGACCCCTGTATTATATTTATTAACCCCTAACCTGCCCCCCACAACGTCGCCTCCACCTACCTACACTTATTAACCCCTAATCTGCGACCGCAAAGCGCCGCCACCTACGTTATCCTTATGTACCCTTAATCTGCTGCCCCTAACACCGCCGACCCCTGTATTATATTTATTAACCCCTAATCTGCCCCCCACAACGTCGCCTCCACCTGCCTACACTTATTAACCCCTAATCTGGCGACCAGAGCTCACCGCTATTCTAATAAATGTATTAACCCCTAAAGCTAAGTCTAACCCTAACACTAACACCCCCCTAAGTTAAATATAATTTACATCTAACAAAATTAATTAACTCTTATTAAATAAATCATTTCTATTTAAAGATAAATACTTACCTGTAAAATAAATCCTAATATAGCTACAATATAAATTATAATTATATTATAGCTATTTTAGGATTTATATTTATTTTACAGGTAACTTTGTATTTATTTTAACCAGGTACAATAGCTATTAAATAGTTAATAACTATTTAATAGCTACCTAGTTAAAATAATTACAAAATTACCTGTAAAATAAATCCTAACCTATTAAAATCCTAACCTATTTAAATCCTAACAATTAAACCTAACACTACACTATCAATAAATTAATTAAATACAATTCCTACAAATAAATACAATTAAATAAACTAGCTAAAGTACAAAAAATAAAAAAGAACTAAGTTACAAAAAATAAAAAAATATTTACAAACATAATAAAAATATTACAACAATTTTAAACTAATTACACCTACTCTAAGCCCCCTAATAAAATAACAAAGCCCCCCAAAGTAAAAAAATGCCCTACCCTATTCTAAATTAAAGTTCAAAGCTGTTTTACCTTACCAGCCCTGAACAGGGCCCTTTGCGGGGCATGCCCCAAAGAATTCAGCTCTTTTGCCTGTAAAAAAAAACATACAATACCCCCCCCAACATTACAACCCACCACCCACATACCCCTAATCTAACCCAAACCCCCCTTAAATAAACCTAACACTAAGCCCCTGAAGATCTTCCTACCTTATCTTCACCCTGCCAGGTTCACCGATCCGTCCAGAAGAGCTCCTCCGATGTCCTGATCCAAGCCCAAGTGGGGGGCTGAAGAGGTCCATGATCCGGCTGAAGTCTTCATCCAAGCGGGAGCTGAAGAGGTCCATGATCAAGTTCAATCCGATTGGCTGATCCAATCAGCCAATCAGATTGAGCTCGCATTCTATTGGCTGATCGGAACAGCCAATAGAATGCGAGCTCAATCTGATTGGCTGATTGGATCAGCCAATCGGATTGAACTTGATTCTGATTGGCTGATTCCATCAGCCAATCAGAATATTCCTACCTTAATTCCGATTGGCTGATAGAATCCTATCAGCCAATCGGAATTCGAGGGACGCCATCTTGGATGACGTCCCTTAAAGGAACCGTCATTCGGCTAGTAGGCGTCGGGAGAAGAGGATGTTCCGCGTCGGAGGTCTGCAAGATGGATCTGGAAGAAAGAAGATTGAAGATGCCGTTGATAGAAGACTTCATCCGGATCATGGACCTCTTCAGCTCCCGCTTGGATGAAGACTTCATCCGGATCATGGACCTCTTCAGCTCCCGCTTGGATGAAGACTTCAGCCGGATCATGGACCTCTTCAGCCCTCCGCTTGGGCTTGGATCAGGACATCGGAGGAGCTCTTCAGGACGGATCGGTGAACCTGGCAGGGTGAAGATAAGGTAGGAAGATCTTCAGGGGCTTAGTGTTAGGTTTATTTAAAGGGGGTTTGGGTTAGATTAGGGGTATGTGGGTGGTGGGTTGTAATGTTGGGGGGGGGGGTATTGTATGTTTTTTTTTACAGGCAAAAGAGCTGAATTCTTTGGGGCATGCCCCGCAAAGGGCCCTGTTCAGGGCTGGTAAGGTAAAAGAGCTTTGAACTTTAGTAATTTAGAATAGGGTAGGGCATTTTTTAATTTTGGGGGGCTTTGTTATTTTATTAGGGGGCTTAGAGTAGGTGTAATTAGTTTAAAATTGTAATATTTTTATTATGTTTGTAAATATTTTTTTATTTTTTGTAACTTAGTTCTTTTTTATTTTTTGTACTTTAGCTAGTTTATTTAATTGTATTTATTTGTAGGAATTGTATTTAATTAATTTATTGATAGTGTAGTGTTAGGTTAATTGTAGGTAATTGTAGGTAGTTTATTTAATTAATTTATTGATAGTGTAGTGTTAGGTTTAATTGTAACTTAGGTTAGGATTTATTTTACAGGTAATTTTGTAATTATTTTAACTATTTTAGCTATTAAATAGTTCTTAACTATTTAATAGCTATTGTACCTGGTTAAAATAAATACAAAGTTACCTGTAAAATAAATATAAATCCTAAAATAGCTATAATATAATTATAATTTATATTGTAGCTATATTAGAATTTATTTTACAGGTAAGTATTTATCTTTAAATAGGAATAATTTATTAAATAAGAGTTAATTAATTTCGTTAGATGTGAATTATATTTAACTTAGGGGGGTGTTAGGGTTAGGGTTAGCTTTAGGGGTTAATACATTTATTAGAATAGCGGTGAGCTCCAGTCGGCAGATTAGGGGTTAATAATTGAAGTTAGGTGTTGGGGATGTTAGGGAGGGCAGATTAGGGGTTAATACTATTTATTATAGGGTTAGTGAGGCGGATTAGGGGATAATAACTTTATTATAGTAGCGCTCAGGTCCGGTCGGCAGATTAGGGGTTAATAAGTGTAGGCAGGTGGAGGCGACGTTGTGGGGGGCAGATTAGGGGTTAATAAATATAATATAGGGGTCGGCGACGTTAGGGCAGCAGATTAGGGGTACATAGGGATAATGTAAGTAGCGGCGGTTTACGGAGCGGCAGATTAGGGGTTAATAATAATATGCAGGGGTCAGCGATAGCGGGGGGCGGCAGATTAGGGGTTAATAAGTGTAAGGTTAGGGGTGTTTAGACTCGGGGTACATGTTAGGGTGTTAGGTGCAGACGTAGGAAGTGTTTCCGCATAGCAAACAATGGGGCTGCGTTAGGAGCTGAACGCGGCTTTTTTGCAGGTGTTAGGTTTTTTTTCAGCTCAAACAGCCCCATTGTTTCCTATGGGAGAATCGTGCACGAGCACGTTTTTGAGGCTGGCCGCTTGCGTAAGCAACTCTGGTATCGAGAGTTGAAGCTGCGTTAAAAATGCTCTACCCTCCTTTTTTGGAGCCTAACGCAGCCTTTATGTGGACTCTCAATACCAGAGTTATTTTTATGGTGCGGCCAGAAAAAAGCCAGCGTTAGTTTTTCGGGTCGTTACCGACAAAACTCCAAATCTAGCCGTTAGACTCTTAACAGAATGAAAGGCTTATTATGGGCTATTTACTGGTTGACACTCTTGTGGGCTAAATCGATTGATTTATTTAAGTATTTTATGAGGTTTGAAGTGATTTTCAAAACTTTTAGCGTGTGGGAACGTTTTTAGGCGCCAGGCATTAGTTTTAGACTCCTTCCCAGTCAGGAAGGGCCTTTCACTATAGTAGGCAGAGCCTCATTTTCGCGCCATAATTGCGCAGTTTCTTTTTGATGCAGTGCATGCAGCTTCATGTGAGAGGGTCTGGTGGTCATTGAAAACGTTCCTGGAAGGCTTATTTGGGTATCGTATAACCTCAAAGGACAGGTGAAGTCGCAGCAAACGCCGTGGCTGGGACTGTAGTGGAGTTACAATTGCAAATTGATAAAACAGCTCCGATTTCCTTATTTAAGGGGTTACATGCTTGAAAATTGGGGTGCAATACTTTTAAAGCATTAAGACACTAGGGTGAAAATTTGGTAAAGATTGGATATTTGCTTCATAGTTTTTCACACATTCAGAAATAAAGTGTGCTCTGTTTAACATTTAAAGAGACAGTAACGGTTTTGCTTAAAAACGTTTTTTTTGCATTATTACCCTGTGTAAGCCTGTCTAACATGTCTGTACCTTCAGATAGAACATGTTCTGTATGTATGGAGGCCAAGGTGGTCCCCCCTTCAAATGTATGTGATAATTGTGCCATGGCGTCCAGACAAAGTAAGGACAGTACTGTCACATTTAACAAGGTTGCCCAAGATGATTGCTCAAATGATGGTAGTGGGGATAGTTCTTCATCCTCTCCTTCTGTGTCAATACCAGTTATGCCCGCGCAGGCGACCCCTAGTACATCTAGCGCGCCAATGCTTGTTACTATGCAACAATTAACGGCAGTAATGGATAATTCCATAGCTAATATTTTATCCAAAATGCCAGCATTTCAAAGAAAGCGTGATTGCTCAGTTTTAAATACAGTGGAGCAAGAAGGCGCTGACGATAATTTTTCTGTCATACCCTCACACCAGTCAGAAGTGGCAGTGAGGGAGGGTTTGTCGGAGGGAGAACTTTCTGATACAGGAAGAATTTCTCAACAGGCAGAACCTGATGTTGTGACGTTTAAATTTAAGTTAGAGCATCTCCGCGCATTACTTAAGGAGGTACTAACTACGCTGGATGATTGTGACTCTTTGGTCATTCCAGAAAAATTGTGCAAGATGGACAAATTCCTAGAGGTCCCAGTGCACCCTGATGACTTTCCAATACCTAAAAGGGTGGCGGTCATAGTGACTAAGGAGTGGGAGAAGCCAGAGGGGGCAGTTTCCACGCTAGCCAAACGCACGACTATTCCCATTGAGGACAATTGTGCTTTCAAAGATCCTATGGATAAAAAATTGGAGGGTTTGCTTAAAAAGATTTTTGTTCAGCAAGGTTACCTCCTCCAACCAATTTCGTGCATTATTCCTGTCACTACGGCGGCGTGTTTCTGGTTCGATGAACTAGAAAAGTTGCTCAATAAGGAGACTCCATATGAGGAAGTCATGGACAGAATTCACGCACTTAAGTTAGCTAATTCCTTTATTTTAGATGCCGCTTTGCAATTAGCAAGATTAGCGGCAAAAAATTCAGGGTTTGCAATTGTGGCACGCAGAGCGCTCTGGCTAAAGTCTTGGTCGGCGGATGTATCTTCCAAGACAAAATTGCTTAATATCCCTTTCAAAGGTAAGACCCTTTTTGGGCCAGAATTGAAAGAAATTATTTCAGACATCACTGGGGGGGAAGGGCCATGCCCTCCCACAGGATAGGCCTTTCAAGGCTAAGAATAAGTCCAATTTTCGTTCCTTTCGTAATTTCAGGAACGGACCGGCTTCTAACTCTGCAGCCCCTAGACAAGAGGGTAACGCTTCCCAGGCTAAGCCAGCTTGGAAACCAATGCAAGGCTGGAACAAGGGTAAACAGGCCAAGAAGCCTGCTGCTGCTACCAAGACAGCATGAAGGGGTAGCCCCCGATCCGGGACCAGATCTAGTAGGGGGCAGACTCTCTCTTTCTTTGCTCAGGCTTGGGCAAGAGATGTTCCGGATCCCTGGGCACTAGAAATTGTCTCTCAGGGTTATCTTCTAGAATTCAAGGAACTTCCTCCAAAGGGGAGGTTCCACATGTCTCGCTTATCTTCAGACCAAATAAAGAGACAGGCATTCTTACATGGTGTAGAAGACCTGGTAAAGATGGGAGTGATACACCCAGTTCCAACAGTGGAACAAGGTCAGGGGTTTTACTCAAACCTGTTTGTAGTTCCCAAAAAAAGAGGGAACTTTCAGGCCAATTCTGGATTTAAAAATTCTAAACAAGTTTCTCAGAGTTCCATCGTTCAAAATGGAAACCATTCGAACAATTTTACCTACAATCCAGGAGGGTCAATATATGACTACCGTGGATTTAAAGGATGCGTACCTACATATTCCTATCCACAAAGATCATCATCAGTTCCTAAGGTTCGCCTTTCTGGACAAACATTACCAGTTCGTGGCTCTCCCGTTCGGTTTAGCCACTGCTCCCAGAATTTTCACAAAGGTGCTAGGGTCCCTTCTGACGGTTCTAAGACCAAGGGGCATTGCAGTAGCACCTTTATCTAGACGACATTCTAATTCAAGCATCGTCTCTTTCCAAGGCAAAGGCTCATACAGACATTGTTCTAGCCTTTCTCAGATCTCACGGGTGGAAGGTGAACGTAGAAAAGAGTTCCCTGTCTCCGCCAACAAGAGTTCCCTTTTTGGGAACAATAATAGATTCTTTAGAAATGAAGATCTTCCTGACAGAAGTCAGAAAGTCAAAGCTTCTAAACGCTTGTGAAGTTCTTCACTCTATTCTGCAGCCTTCCATAGCTCAGTGCATGGAAGTAGTAGGATTGATGGTTGCAGCAATGGACATAGTTCCTTTTGCTCGAATTCATCTAAGACCATTACAACTGTGCATGCTCAATCAGTGGAATGGGGACTATGCAGACTTGTCTCCACAGATTCAAGTAGACCAGGCAACCAGAGACTCACTCCGTTGGTGGTTGACTCAGGATCACCTGTCGCAGGGGATGAGTTTCCGCAGACCAGAGTGGGTCATTGTCACGACCGACGCCAGTCTAGTAGGCTGGGGCGCGGTCTGGGATTCCCTGAATGCTCAGGGTCTATGGTCTCGGGAAGAGTCTCTTCTTCCGATAAACATTCTGGAACTGAGAGCGATATTCAATGCTCTCCGGGCTTGGCCTCAGCTAGCGAAGGCCAGATTCATAAGATTCCAGTCGGACAACATGACGACTGTAGCTTACATCAACCATCAGGGGGGAACAAAGAGTTCCTTGGTGATGAGAGAGGTATCCAAGATCATCAAATGGGCGGAGAATCACTCCTGCCATCTATCTGCAATTCACATCCCAGGAGTAGACAACTGGGAAGCGGATTATCTGAGTCGTCAGACTTTCCATCCGGGGGAGTGGGAACTTCACTTGGAGGTCTTTGCCCAGTTAACCCAATTATGGGGCATTCC
Organism: Bombina bombina; assembly: GCF_027579735.1. NCBI lineage: Eukaryota > Metazoa > Chordata > Amphibia > Anura > Bombinatoridae > Bombina > Bombina bombina. Next base: position 1,041,001,838 of record NC_069500.1, on the reverse strand, counting down.
AGACATGGATCTGATGGCGTCTCGTCAGAACTTCAAGGTTCCTTGCTACGGGTCCAGATCCAGGGATCCCAAGGTGACTCTAGTGGATGCATTAGTGGCGCCTTGGTCGTTCAACCTAGCTTATGTGTTCCCACCGTTTCCTCTCCTTCCCAGGCTCGTAGCCAGGATCAAACAGGAAAAGGCCTCGGTGATTCTGATAATTCCTGCGAGTAAGATTAAAATTCCTAAGATTCTTTCCTTTCTCCAAGAGGGTTTGGATAAAGGGTTGTCAGCGAGTTCTCTAAAAGGACAGATTTCTGCTTTATCTGTTTTTGTTACACAAACGACTGACAGCTGTGCCAGATGTACAAGTTTTTGTACAGGCTTTGGTCAGAATCAAGCCTGTTGACAGACCCATGACTCCTCCTTGGAGTCTAAATTTAGTTCTTTCAGTTCTTCAAGGGGTTCCGTTTGAACCTTTACATTCCATAGATATCAAGTTACTATCTTGGAAAGTCCTATTTTTGGTTGCTATTTCTTCTGCTAGAAGAGTTTCTGAATTATCTGCTTTGCAGTGTGATCCACCTTATCTGGTGTTCCATTCAGATAAGGTTGTTTTGCGTACTAAACCTGGTTTTTCTTCCAAAAGTAGTTTCTAACAAGAATATTAACCAGGAAATAGTTGTTCCTTCTCTGTGTCCGAATCCAGTTTCAAAGAAGGAACGTTTGTTACACAATTTAGATGTGGTCTGCGCTTTACAGTTCTATTTAGATGCAACAAAGGATTTCAGACAAACCTCATCTTTGTTTGTCGTTTACTCTGGTAAGAGGAGAGGACAAAAAGCTACTGCTACCTCTCTTTCTTTCTGGCTGAAAAGCATCATCCGATTGGCTTATGAGACTGCCGGTCGGCAGCCTCCTGAACGAATCACAGCTCACTCTACTAGGGCTGTGGCTTCGACTTGGGCCTTCAAGAACGAGGCTTCTGTTGATCAGATATGTAAGGCAGCGACTTGGTCTTCTCTGCACACTTTTGCCAAATTCTACAAATTTGATACTTATGCTTCTTCGGAGGCTATTTTTGGAGAAAGGTTTTGCAAGCCGTGGTGCCTTCTGTCTAGGTAACCTGATTGGCTCCCTCCCTTCATCCGTGTCCTAAAAGCTTTGGTATTGGTTCCCACAAGTAATGGATGACGCCGTGGACCGGACACACCAATGTTGGAGAAAACAGAATTTATGCTTACCTGATAAATTACTTTCTCCAACGGTGTGTCCGGTCCACGGCCCGCCCTGGTTTTTTAATCAGGTTTGAAAAAATTTCTTTCTCTATACACTACAGTCACCACGGCACCTTATAGTTTCTCCTTTTTTTCTCCTAACCGTCGGTCGAATGACCCGAGGAGGGGCTATATGGGCAGCTTTTGCTGTGCTCTTTGCCATTTCCTGTTGGGGAAGAGAATATCCCACAAGTAATGGATGACGCCGTGGACCGGACACACCGTTGGAGAAAGTAATTTATCAGGTATGCATAAATTCTGTTTTTTCTGTCCTTCTCCTTATTAAACATTTTGCACTATTTGGCATAAGGCACTACCTATTGTTAATACTTAGGTCTGTATCAATAGGTCATCGGGGGCCAATCCCAATCCCCCCCTCTCTCCCTAGAGGCCATAGGGAATTCACAAACAAAACATAATTTGGCCAGGTTAAAAACAATTGCATGAAAGTCCATTGAAAAAGGACTTTTTTTAAAGTGCGGTACTGACGTTGCATGACGGCCAAAAAGGTGTGCGGTACACCTATTCTGACAACACTTGTAATAGCGGCGTTAGGGAAAAAGCATTGTTATGAAGCATAATAAGAATAAACTAGAAAGGGCTAAAAAACAAGTTGATCCTCTGGATAGGGATTCCCTGTTTGATACAAAAAGGGAGCCTAACTCCTTACAAAATAAACCAAAATTCATCACTACGTATAGTAGTGAATATCATAAAATTTGTAAAATAGTGCGTGATTCATTGTCTATACTAGAGGCTGATGATGGACTTAGAGATACTGTGCAGGTAGGATGTGGTTTTGTTTCTCGCAAAGCCAAAACTTTAGGCAATATTTTGTCTCCATCTATGCTGCCGGTAATAAAAAACCTGGATTTCATAAATGCAACAGCAGTAGGTGTAAATGTTGTACTTATGTCTTATTTGACTCAGAGTTTAAGTCCCAAGTTACGGGTAAAGTCTACCAGATTCAACAATACTCTACTTGTAATTCCACATTTGTTATTTATCTTTTGACCTGCAGGGGGTACTATAAGCAATTTGTAGGGCTCACTACACGCCCCCTGAAAGATAGATTTTTGGAGCATCTTAGGTCCATTGAAGATCCAAATTCCACTACTCCTGTGTCACTACATTTTAAGAAAGAACACCATTCTGATTTTTCCCTTTTGACATTTCAGTGTATTCAATTTATTCCCAGACACCCCAGAGGGGGCAATAGAGAGGAAACTCTCAGACAAAGGGAAGTTTTCTGGATTTTTCAATTGGCAACTGTAGTGCCAAAGGGTTTGAATTCAGAATGGGACATTAAATTATTTGTTAAATAAAGTATACATATAAACATTTGTGCTTAGGATTTGCCTTTTTTCACATATGATTTTTTGTACATTGTATGCCTTCCTTTCTACTAAACCTCTTTTCTCCAACATTGGTGTGTCCGGTCCACGGCGTCATCCTTACTTGTGGGATATTCTCTTCCCCAACAGGAAATGGCAAAGAATCCCAGCAAAGCTGGTCACATGATCCCTCCTAGGCTCCGCCCACCCCAGTCATTCTCTTTGCCGTTGCACAGGCAACATCTCCACGGAGATGGTTAAGAGTTTTTTGGTGTTTAAATGTAGTTTTTATTCTTCTATCAAGTGTTTGTTATTTTAAAATAGTGCTGGTATGTACTATTTACTCTGAAACAGAAAAAGGATGAAGATTTCTGTTTGTAAGAGGAAGATGATTTTAGCAGACAGTAACTAAAATCGATTGCTGTTTCCACACAGGACTGTTGAGATGAAGTAACTTCAGTTGGGGGAAACAGTTAGCAGTCTTTTCTGCTTAAGGTATGACTAGCCATATTTCTAACAAGACCATGTAATGCTGGAAGGCTGTCATTTCCCCTCATGGGGACCGGTAAGCCATTTTCTTAGTTAAACATAAAAGAATAAAGGGCTTCAAAAATGGCTTAAAAACTGGTAGACATTTTTCTGGGCTAAAACGATTGCTTTACTAGGCATATTATGCAGATTCTAACTAATAATTGGTATTATAATCTTGGGGAACATTTAGAAAAACGGCAGGCACTGTGTTGGACACCTTTTTCAGATGGGGGCCTTTTCTAGTTATAGACAGAGCCTCATTTTCGCGCCATTAATGCGCAGTTGTTTTTGGAGAGCAAGGCATGCAGATGCATGTGTGAGGAGCTAAGAATCACTGAAAAAGCTTATAGAAGGCGTCATTTGGTATCGTATTCCCTTCTGGGCTTGGTTGGGTCTCAGCAAAGCATATAGCTGGGACTGTATAGGGGTTAAATGTAAAAACGGCTAAGGTTCCGTTATTTTAAGGGTTAAAGCTCTGAAATTTGGTGTGCAATACTTTTAATGCTTTAAGACACTGTGGTGAAAGTTTGGTAATTTTTGAACAATTCCTTCATACTTTTTCACATATTCAGTAATAAAGTGTTTTCTGTTTGAAATTTAAAGTGACAGTAACGGTTTTATTTTAAAACATTTTTTGTGCTTGATTGACAAGTTTAAGCCTGTTTAACATGTCTGTACCATCAGATAAGCTATGTTCTATATGTATGAAAGCCAATGTGTCTCCCCATTTAAATTTATGTGATAAGTGGGCCATAGTGTCCAAACAAAGTAAGGACAGTAATGCCACAGATGATGATATTGCCCAAGATGATTCCTCAAATGAGGGGAGTAAACATGATACTACATCATCCCCTAATGTGTCTACACCAGTTTTGCCCACACAGGAGGCCCCTAGTACATCTAGTGCGCCAATACTTATTACCATGCAACAATTAACGGCTGTAATGGATAACTCCATAGCAAATCTTTTATCCAAAATGCCTACTTATCAGAGAAAGCGCGATTGCTCTGTTTTAAACACTGAAGAGCAGGAGGGCGCTGATGATATTTGTTCTGACATACCCTCACACCAATCTCAAGGGGCCATGAGGGAGGTTTTGTCTGATGGAGAAATCTCAGATTCAGGAAAAATTTCTCATCAAGCTGAAACTGATGTTGTGACATTTAAATTTTAATTAGAAAATCTCCGCGCACTGCTTAAGGAGGTGTTATCTACTCTGGATGATTGTGACAATATGGTCATTCCAGAGAAATTATGTAAGATGGACAAGTTCCTAGAGGTTCCGTTGCCCCCCGACGCTTTTCCTATACCCAAGCGGGTGGCGGACATAGTAAATAAAGAGTGGGAAAGGCCCGGCATACCTTTTGTCCCCCCCCCCTATATTTAAGAAATTATTTCCTATAGTCGACCCCAGAAGGGACTTGTGGCAGACAGTCCCCAAGGTCGAGGGGGCGGTTTCTACTCTAAACAAACGCACTACTATTCCTATCGAAGACAGTTGTGCTTTTAAAGATCCTATGGATAAAAAAATTAGAGGGTTTGCTTAAAAAGATTTTTGTACAGCAAGGGTTCCTTCTACAACCAATTTCATGCATTGTTCCTGTCACTACGGCAGCGTGCTTCTGGTTCGAGGAACTAGAAAAGTCGCTCAGTAGAGAATCTTCGTATGAGGAGTTTATGGACAGAGTTCAAGCACTTAAATTGGCTAACTCTTTTGTTTTAGATGCCGCTTTGCAATTAGCTAGATTAGCAGTGAAAAATTCAGGGTTTGCTATAGTGGCGCGCAGAGCGCTTTGGCTAAAGTCTTGGTCAGCGGATGTGTCATCCAAGACAAAATTGCTTAACATTCCTTTCAAAGGTAAAACATTATTTGGACCAGATTTGAAAGAGATTATTTCAGACATCACTGGAGGAAAGGGCCACGCCCTCCCACAGGATAGGTCTTTTAAGGCTAAAAATAAGCCTAATTTTCGTCCCTTTCGCAGAAACGGACCAGCCTCTAATTTTGCATCCTCTAAGCAAGAGGGTAATACTTCACAACCCAAACCAGCCTGGAAACCAATGCAAGGCTGGAACAAGGGTAAGCAGGCCAAGAAACCTACCACTGCTACCAAAACAGCATGAAGGGATAGCCCCCGATCCGGAACCGGATCTAGTAGGGGGCAGACTCTCTCTCTTTGCTCAGGCTTGGGCAAGAGATGTTCAGGATCCTTGGGCAATAGAAATAGTTTCTCAAGGTTATCTTCTGGAATTCAAGGAACTACCCCCAAGGGGAAGGTTCCACAGGTCTCAATTATCCGCAAACCAAATAAAGAGACAGGCATTCTTACATTGCGTAGAAGACCTGTTAAAGATGGGAGTGATACATCCAGTTCCAATAAAAGAACAAGGAATGGGATTTTACTCAAATCTGTTCGTAGTTCCCAAAAAAGAGGGAACATTCAGACCAATTTTGGATCTGAAGATCCTAAACAAATTTCTCAGGGTTCCACCGTTCAAAATGGAAACCATTCGAACGATCCTTCCCACCATCCAGGAAAGTCAATTTATGACCACCGTGGATTTAAAGGATGCGTACCTACATATTCCTATTCACAAGGAACATCATCAGTTCCTAAGGTTCGCTTTTCTGGACAAGCATTACCAGTTTGTGGCACTTCCATTCGGATTAGCCACTGCTCCGAGAATTTTCACAAAGGTACTAGGGTCCCTTCTAGCGGTTCTAAGACCAAGGGGCATTGCAGTAGTACCTTACTTGGACGACATCCTAATTCAAGTGTCGTCCCTGTCAAAAGCAAAGGCTCATACGGACATCGTCCTAGCCTTTCTCAGATCTCACGGATGGAAGGTGAACAAAGAAAAAAGTTCTCTGTCCGCGTCAACAAGAGTTCCCTTCTTGGGAACAATAATAGATTCCTTAGAAATGAGGATTTTTCTGACAGAGGTCAGAAAATCAAAACTTCTAAGCTCTTGTCAAGTACTTCACTCTGTTCCTCGTCCTTCCATAGCGCAGTGCATGGAGGTAATAGGTTTGATGGTTGCAACAATGGACATAGTTCCTTTTGCACGAATTCATCTAAGACCATTACAACTGTGCATGCTCAAACAGTGGAATGGGGATTATACAGACTTGTCTCCGATGATTCAAGTAGATCAAAAGACCAGAGATTCACTCCGTTGGTGGCTGACCCTGGACAATCTGTCACAGGGAATGAGCTTCCGCAGACCAGAGTGGGTCATTGTCACGACCGACGCCAGTCTAGTGGGCTGGGGCGCGGTCTGGGAATCCCTGAAAGCTCAGAGTTTATGGTCTCGGGAAGAGTCTCTTCTCCCGATAAACATTCTGGAACTGAGAGCGATATTCAATGCTGTCAAAGCTTGGCCTCAACTAGCAAAGGCCAAATTCATAAGGTTTCAATCAGACAACATGATGACTGTTGCATATATCAATCATCAGGGGGGAACAAGGAGTTCCCTGGCGATGAAAGGAAGTGACCAAGATAATTCAATGGGCGGAGGATCACTCCTGCCACTTGTCTGCGATCCACATCCCAGGAGTGGAAAATTGGGAAGCAGATTTTCTGAGTCGTCAGACATTCCATCCGGGGGAGTGGGAACTCCATCCGGAAATCTTTGCCCAAATAACTCAATTATGGGGCATTCCAGACATGGATCTGATGGCGTCTCGTCAGAACTTCAAGGTTCCTTGCTACGGGTCCAGATCCAGGGATCCCAAGGCGACTCTAGTAGATGCACTAGTAGCACCTTGGACCTTCAACCTAGCTTATGTATTCCCACCGTTTCCTCTCATTCCCAGGCTGGTAGCCAGGATCAATCAGGAGAGGGCCTCGGTGATCTTGATAGCTCCTGCGTGGCCACGCAGGACTTGGTATGCAGACCTGGTGAATATGTCATCGGCTCCACCATGGAAGCTACCTTTGAGACAGGACCTCTTGTTCAGGGTCCATTCGAACATCCGAATCTGGTTTCCCTCCAACTGACGGCTTGGAGATTGAACGCTTGATTTTATCAAAGCGTGGGTTTTCAGATTCTGTAATAAATACTCTGATTCAGGCTAGAAAGCCTGTAACTAGAAAAATTTACCATAAAATATGGAAAAAATATATCTGTTGGTGTGAATCCAAAGGATTGCCATGGAACAAGATAAAAATTCCTAAGATTCTATCCTTTCTACAAGAAGGTTTGGAGAAAGGATTTTCTGCAAGTTCTCTAAAGGGACAGATTTCTGCTTTATCTGTCTTACTACACAAACGACTGGCAGCTATGCCAGATGTTCAAGCATTTGTTCAGGCTCTGGTTAGGATCAAGCCTGTTTACAGACCTTTGACTCCTCCCTGGAGTTTAAATCTAGTTCTTTCAATTCTTCAAGGGGTTCCGTTTGAACCCTTACATTCCGTAGATATTAAGTTACTATCTTGGAAAGTTTTCTTTTTGGTTGCAATCTCTTCTGCTAGAAGAGTTTCAGAGTTATCTGCTCTGCAGTGTTCTCCTCCTTATCTGGTGTTCCATGCAGATAAGGTGGTTTTGCGTACTAAGCCTGGTTTTCTTCCTAAAGTTGTTTCTAACAAAAATATTAACCAGGAGATAGTTGTACCTTCTTTGTGTCCGAATCCAGTTTCAATTTGGACGTTGTCCGTTCTCTAAAATTCTATTTAGAGGCTACTAAAGATTTCAGACAAACATCATCCTTGTTTGTTGTTTATTCTGGTAAAAGGAGAGGTCAAAAAGCGACTTCTACCTCTCTTTCCTTTTGGCTTAAAAGCATTATCCGTTTGGCTTATGAGACTGCCGGACGGCAGCCTCCTGAAAGAATCACAGCTCACTCCACTAGGGCTGTGGCTTCCACATGGGCCTTCAAGAACGAGGCTTCTGTTGACCAGATATGTAAGGCAGCGACTTGGTCTTCACTGCACACTTTTGCCAAATTTTACAAATTTGATACTTTTGCTTCTTTGGAGGCTATTTTTGGGAGAAAGGTTTTGCAAGCTGTGGTGCCTTCCGTTTAGGTGACCTGATTTGCTCCCTCCCTTCATCCGTGTCCTAAAGCTTTGGTATTGGTTCCCACAAGTAAGGATGACGCCGTGGACCGGACACACCAATGTTGGAGAAAACAGAATTTATGCTTACCTGATAAATTACTTTCTCCAACGGTGTGTCCGGTCCACGGCCCGCCCTGGTTTTTTTAATCAGGTCTGATGAATTATTTTCTCTAACTACAGTCACCACGGTATCATATGATTTCTCCTATATATATTTCCTCCTGTCCGTCGGTCGAATGACTGGGGTGGGCGGAGCCTAGGAGGGATCATGTGACCAGCTTTGCTGGGACTCTTTGCCATTTCCTGTTGGGGAAGAGAATATCCCACAAGTAAGGATGACGCCGTGGACCGGACACACCGTTGGAGAAAGTAATTTATCAGGTAAGCATAAATTCAGTTTTTTGCAATCCCAAGGTGTGTTAAACACAGGTGTGTCAAATACTAATCAAGAGGTTTGCTGTTAGCATAGGTTGTTAGACTTTAGGGAGGTGCTGTGTAGGTATATATCCTCTAACTGTTTAGTCATGAGTTTGCAGGTGGTCATTGATAAAGTTTAGACAGTATAATACGAAACATGTTTGACCTAGCCTGACTTAGCATGTTTGTGGATGTCAAATAAAAATACTTTTGCTTTTACCTGACATACTGGTCCTGTTTCAAGTTTCCTGGGAATGTTGGAGACCGGGTGCCTTCTTTTGTTGGTTGGTGTGGTTATGAAGCATAACGCTGCTTTTTCACTTATAACACCAAACTCGTAATCTAGATGTTAGTTACTTATTAAAAAATGGGAATTACAGCACCTATGCAAGATTTGGCATCAATTTCTGTGCCAAAAACACAATTGGGCCAGGCTAAAATTTATTTAATGTCATGGAGGGGGATCTTCCCTACGTATATTATTAATAAAATCAGTGGCCCAATGGTCATTAACCCATTGAAAATATCAGTTACTTATTTAACAAAGGGAATTATTATGCCATTGTTGGCATCAATTCCTGTGCCAAAAACCCCAATGGGTCAGGCTAAAAACAATTGCATGTCATGGAGGGGATCTACCCTATATATATTAACAGTAAAATCAGTGACCCAATGGTCATTTACCTTTTGAAAATATCAGTTACTTATTCAAAATGGGAATTACAGCATTTATGCCAGGGTTGGCATCAATTTCTGTGCCCAAAACACCATTAGGCCAGGCTAAAAACAATTCATTGTCATGTAAGGGGATCTACCCTACATATATTAAACAGTAAAATATGTGGCCTAATGGTGATTAACTCTTTGGAAATATCAGTTACTTATTCAGCAATGGGAATTACAGCACCTATGCATGGGTTGTTATCAATTTCTGTGCCAAAAACCCCATTGGGTCAGGCTAAAAGCAATTGCATGTCATGGAGGGGGAGCTACCCTACATATATTAACAGTACAATCAGTGGCCCAAAGGTCATTAACCCTTTGAAAATATCAGTTACTTATTCAAAATGGGAATTACAGCATTTATGCCAGGGTTAACATCAATTTCTGTGCCCAAAACACCATTGGGCCAGGCTAAAAACAATTGCATGTCATGGAGGGGGATCTACCCTGTGTATATTTATAGTGAAATTAGTGGGAATATCAGTTACTTATTCAAAATTGTAATATTTGTATTGATGCCAGTGTTTCCAGTTTGCATATACAATTGTTTTATAAAGGGAATTCACCTCTGTGTAACTACATTATATGGATCATATTGTTATGTAAATAAAAGCTATATTTTTATTTTAAAGTCAATTGAAAGCAGTCTGACAAAAAAAAATTGAATATGAAGCCAACTTCCATGAATAAGAAACAAAATATCCTGAATAAGAAACAGCTTGAAAGTTGAATAAGAAACCAACTTCCTTTTCGTAAAGTGTTCCTTAAAGTAAACTATAATAAGTAAATGTCAAAAATGAATGTTATTTGAATGTTTTTAAATGAAAATAAATAAAAAATAGAGCACCTCTCTGCTGCTATAGCTAACTTCTGTTTATAAGCTGTGTTTATATATAAAACCACTATTTAAGTGTATTGCATTTGTGACCTTCCAGTGATGCTTTGAGGTTAAACCTTATAGTGCAGATAGTGTCGATTTATACAGATGATTACTTTAAATATTAAAGCCTCCTGAATGTAATGAGAATTTTTCTCTTAGGCTTCATGAACAGTTAAAAGACGCACTAGAGAAGCAGCTGGAATCTCTTCCTACCGGTACTGGTTTGTCCAATGATGTATTTACAGAAAAAGAATTGATTAAAAACCTACAGGAGCAAGTGAAACTTGCCAACCAAGTAAGAAAAAAAAATGGAATTCCTTTTCTATGCAGTTTTCAATGTGGTTTCTATATTTTTCCGGTTAAATGTTTGATTTTTTTTTTTTTTTTTTGCTGCTGTGACGTTTTCAGATCTATATATCTTTCTCTTTCCCATTAAAAACATAACAGAATGGGATTATGAACAAAAAATCTAGGAAACAGACCTTTTATGACTTTGGTAAGAGCTTTTTTAGCTCTGCTGGCACAGCTTTCTTAAACTACGCAGATGTACACTAACTCACCAAACATCTGTGACCTATTAAATTAGTTCTTCATACATGGTGTTAGAATAGGAATTTTATATCTGGAGTACACAAGGTACAAAAAAAAAAAAAAGAAAAAAAAGAAAGAACTGTTCCGTTTTTATATATGCTGAAGTGTAAAATGTGAATTAGTAAAACAACAGTGCCCCCTGCCTGTTAGTAACATATTTCTCTATTTATCAGCCATTTCATGCTTTTTTTTTTTAACTAATTTTGAAATGGGTACCCATTTTTTTATATATATGCTGTTTGTAAAAGTTATCATCTTTCTAAAATAACATATTTTAAAAATCACAGTTGTTAATATAGATTTTATTTTTTGGAAGGAAATTGCAATAGTTTGCATATTTCAGTTAAATTGGAACCAATAATGAGAGGTATTTGATGGTGTTTACATTAATAAAATGTAATAATTTCATTGGTTTCTGAAGCAGATTTAATTTGTTTTACCAGGAAAAAGAAAACGCGTTAGAACTCTGGCAGACAGTTACACAAGAAATGGATCGCCTGCAGCATCAATATCACGAGCACATGACTCAAGCCCATATGCATGTTTTAGAAAGACAAAAGCAAAAGGTAATTCCGAATTCCCATCAGCTAATTCTGATTAAACTCTGAATGTTTTTGACCAGCAGTGACCCCCGGAACCGACCAGTCAAAACAAATGTGTTATGTTTGAGTTTAGTTTACTATAAAAAGTGTATTATTTTTGTTGTTTTTGCTAAAAATAATAGTAGTAAATAATAATCATCTTCAAAGTAAACCACTGGACATATCTTCCACTGTTTGTGACAGCACAGAGCCCTTTCTATAAGTGCATTGTATTTGAAAGGTAGATTTGATTTCTAAACCATATAATGTCTGATATATTATTTATAGTAAATTCATCTGTGTCCAGGATGTGAATTTCAGTTATTTTAGTTGACACACAGATATTAATTGTATTCATGTGTGCCTATACACATGACGCATATATTACGAGCGAACTCTGCATTATAAAGAGCTCTTACAAAGGACTCTTTTTAACTTTGTTTAATGTGATTGGCTGTGGGCATATGCTCGAGGTACCAATCTCAGAACCTAGGTAGTCTGTTTAACTGATAAAAGGGGGAGCAGCAAGGAACTGAACATAAAATAATTTTTATACTTTGCATTAGTTTTACATTTCTAAACTGACACTGTTTAACAACCCTCCAGTTACTATATTTATATTGTTGTGTTTAGGTCTAGATGTGTTTAAAGGGACACTGAACCCAAATTTTTTCTTTTGTAATTCAGAAAGAGCATGCAATTTTAAGCAATTTTCTAATTTACTCCTATTATCAATTTTTCTTCGTTCTGTTGCTATCATTATTTGAAAAAGAAGGTATCTAAGCTTTTTTTGGTTTCAGTACTCTGGACAGCACTTTTTTATTGGTGGATGAATTTATCCACAAATCAGCAAGGACAACCCAGGTTGTTCACCAAAAATGGGCCGGCATCTAAACTTAAATTCTTGCATTTCAAATAAAGATACCAAAAGAATGAAGAAAATTTGATAATAGGAGTAAATTAGAAAGTTGCTTAAAATTTCATGCTCAATCTGAATCACGAAAGAAAAATTTTGGGTACAGTGTCCCTGGAGACCTTATTTTTTATGTGTACATATATTTAAAGAGGCAAACAAAATATTTTCTGTTTTCTTTTTACTTGTATTGAAAGATATTTTTGTTCATGAACTGTGTAAATCAGGCAACACATTTTTAACGCATAAAGTAATAGTTCTTTAAAAAATCTTTATATTGTTACGTTACTTAAACTATACATATTAATACAAATTATTTTTGATAAATATTAAATTATTATTTTAAAACTGAAATTGTATGCTGTTACTAGTATACATTTTATAATAGATAGATATATCAGCTACATAAGACAGCACTCACTGGAGATTTTGCATATTAAAACATAATTTTCACAATCCATAAAATCAGTCCCATGATGTTTCGGTACCTTTATCAAATGGATTAGTCACATAGCAAGATTAAATTAGCTTGATGTCCAATAGACTGTTAGCCGTAGTGTGTACCATATTTATACACTTGTGCTATGTTCAATGTGTATGCAGCATACCCCAAATTCGGCATTTTGTGTGAGGTCATATAGGCCAAGCCCCTTCCAGCTCTCATTTGGGGTCCAATTGGACAGTCTATCAATTAAAGGATAAGCAAAGCCACCTGTTGGATCCGACACAGCTAAGAAAACAACTACCACACATGGCTATTTTACATACGGCCAAGACGTCACATGCTATAGCTTATACGATGAGTTTGAGCTCTGTCTATCGGATTTAGAAGTGTGCATATAACAAAATTTAAAATGAGTGTTAAAATATATATATATAATAAAGCAGAGAAAGCGCACTCTCACTTAAAAGGCATCTACCAGGGTGCAGGCACGGTTTGATACAGAATAGATGAAACTTGCACTCACTGGATTTTTAGAAAAGGTGCTTTATTTAGCACAAAAAAGTGACGTTTCGGGGATCAATCACCCTATCGGATTTAGAAGTGTGCGTATAACAAAATTTAAAATGAGTGTTAAAAAAAAAAATATATATATATATATATATATATCTTACAACAATAATGTTTATAAAGTAGGCATTGTTCATATTGATTCCATGGTCATGTTATGGTTTAAACAGCTTACTCAGCTGTGTTTCCTCCTATAGTAACGTCTATGATGCAGAGGGAAATATATGGTGTATTAATAATCAACGACTATTCTTTTTATGTGATCACATAAAATAAAAAAAAGGAAGGAATTATCAAAGGATCATACCATCCGTTCATTATTTACTATTAATCAGTCTTGTGACAAATACAGTTATGGGTGCAAAGAAAGTCCATTGCTGCTGTCACAATAAACTGGAAATGCACTTTATATGTGGTACTTGGTTATCCTGAGAATCCAACTCCATCTGACGAGAGGACTATTCACCCCACAAAAGGACCAAAGTCTAACAAGACATTAAGATTTCAGGGTTCTACAGTGTCCTAATGGTTTCATTGTCCTTAAGCTACACACACTATGCTTTACAAAAGGAAATGTCGTGCCACAGGCTGATCAGATGAGCCATTTTTTTATTTTTACTTTTTATTGAGGCATAAGATGCACAAACAATAACACAAATAACAATGATATGAAAATAAGACTGTTACATAAAGTATAACAATTTCCGATAAAATTCAGTCAGTTACATGACATAAGTAATAATCCTAAATTGAAAAGTAAGCCTCACATTTTTTATTTTCCAATATTTGATTGCAATTGAAACAATCTGTAGACAAACATAACATATTTTTGCAGCAGTAAGGAAATTAAAGAATTCTTCATTAAGTATGTGAGCGTACATAAAGTGAAGGACTGTAATGAATAGTTTTCATTAAAGAAACCCTCTCATATAGTAATATATGCTGCTGTCATTTGCTAAGTTATGAGTATTCAAAACATAAACCATTGATCCAGAACATAGTAATATAAAATATTCAACCAACTTTGTAGTATTCTAGATGAGTTTACCGCTTTCACAATGTGTTATGGGTCCAATAGGGGCAATATGTTATTAATTAGGAGTTAAAGGGCCACAGAACCCAAAATCTTTCTTTCATGATTCAGATAGAACATACAAATTTAAACAACATTACAATTTACTTCTATTATTTATTTTGCTTCATTTTTGAGATATCCTTATTTGAAGAAAAAGCAATGCACATGGGTGAGCCAATCACATGAGACTTCTATGTGCAGCAACCAATCAGCAGCTACTGAGCATATCTAGATATGCTTTTCAGCAAAGAATATCAAGAGAATAAAACAAATTCGATAATAGAAGTTAATTAGAAAGATGTTTAAAAATGCATTCTCTTTCTAAATCATGAAAGAAAAAATGTGGGTATCATGGCCCTTTAAGAAATGTATATAGAGAAAATGATTACATATGCAGTATATTACGAGAAAAAACGCAAAAAACACTCTGAGCATAAACACAGATGCCAGAGTGTATTAGTGGGTGGGGGGGGGATATAAAGAGGCAATATAGGTGAGGAGCCTGGGACTCCAAACAAGTGACCGGTATGGATTACTGTGGAGGATATAGGTGTTATTACTATGAAATAAGTATACTGCTAAAACAGATAAAGTACAGAGCATTGCCTCAGCCGCTGGCAACCTCCCCACATTAATCATAAAAGAAGCAGTATTAAAAATAATATATATAGCTTCCCCTCCTCTTTAAAAAAAATAGAAGTGACTATATCACACACAGATCCCTCTTTATAATAATAATGATACGTTTTTAGAAGAAATTACCTCTATAAAGGCTATATATCAGGCATTGCTATAAACGTGCGAGTGGTCAGTTGGGAATATAAGAAGCAGAGTTATATACTGTAAACCTAAAGACGTATATAAAATATTAAATACTCAGGTACTCACCAGCCCTGGGATCAACACTGACCGGAGTAACTGAAACTATATTAGTGTAACCTGGTACAGATAATGCATGACTTTCAATCTTCTATTTATAAATATTCAACAAATAACAAGAGGCATTTAAACAACTCAATTGAATAACAAAACTTATGAAAACAAATCCCTCTAGAGCTACTGTAAAAAAACAAAACAAGGAGTCTTATTACTATAAATAGCATATATAGGGAGCAGCCCAACGTAATGGAACATAGTCTGCTTAGGGTGGGATAGGTTTTCAAATGCACATTGTAATTTACGGCCACTCTTCTAAAATTCCCATAAGACCAGTGCAGTTCAATTAGAAATCCCTATTAGGTAGGTGTTCAAATGCACATTGTAGTTTACAGCCACTCTTCTAAAATTCCCATAAGAGCAGTGCAGTTCAATTAGAAATCCCAATTAGATTAGCTGTCATTATCATCATCAAAGTGACCACTCGCTCCCCAGGGTATCCACTACTGACCAGCCTCCAGGGTCCCACGTCAAAGCCAGTGGATGCACATAACTGTGGTATCTGGGATACTGAGAAGGTGGTAGGCCATACAAAGCTGACAACCATAAATATCTTGAATGCAAGGTATAAGTACTATCGAGGGTCTTCACAAATCTAAGAGCCATAGACGGCTGGGTCATCACAGAGGGTGGTAGGTAAGTGATTTGGAGACCGTGTCCAACCTGTGTTGGTGATTCACTGCTCCGCCATTTAGACTGCAAGTCCCCATCTGCCAAATCACTCTGAGGTCTCCGGGTGACGGTCGATGAGTGCCTGTACCCTGGGGCATCACCATTCCCACTGTCCCGGAACATGGTAAAAAAATATAGTATACTCAGCAGTCTGGGCGTCCTCCAGGTTCAATGTCCCACACAGTATTTCTGTGAATGCAGCATGGTGCCTGTCAAGCAGGCAGTGCAACTCTTCCATGACTGACAAGTAAGTCACCATGGTTGGATTGTGGGTTTACCAGTCTGGGTATGTCCTGGTCAAGAGAAGATCCCTCTGTTTTATACTTGTATAGGGGGTTATCCGCTTTCTATTCATGCTTGATCTCACTCACACTTGAGCCTGCCATGTGGTAGGAATAATTGTACTTGCGGCCCGATTGTCAGGAAGCCGTTCGCAGTCGTGATGTTCTGAAGTCACTACTTCCTTCTAATCTGCACTTCTGGGTCTCAGGTCTGAACCGGCTTTGATAGTGTTTAACTTGCCAGCCTTTTGCTATGAATTTGTGCCCATCTAGCCTGCGCTATAGCTTAATTACCTTTAGAAGTCCCCGGAGCCCCACACAACTGCGGCCATGTTGGTCTATGGCTTGCTCCGCCCCCCAGATGAGCGATTTTTTGACGGCCTCTCTAATTGTGTATCTGTGGCTTGTCAACCTTTCCCTGAAAGAAGTGGTCATTTTCCCAACATAAAAAAGGGAACACAGACATATAATGGAGATTACATGCATGCTTGTGTAGGATAACCTATGATGAATTTTAAATCTCTTATTGTAATGAGGATGCTGGAAAGTTGTTCCAACCAACATGCTGTTGCATGTCTCCACATTTTATTACTTATCTCTCCTAACCCCAGCTGGAAGAGTAATTTCTTCTGGCTATGTTTACACAGATTTTCTATAGCCAATACTTAAGTAAGGAACACTGAACCCAATTTTTTTTCTTGTGTGATTCAGACAGAGCATGAAATTTTAAGCAACTTTCTAATTTACTCCTGTTATCATTTTTTCTTTGTTCTCTTGCTATCTTTATTTGAAAGAGAGCATCTAAGCTTTTTCTTGGTTCAGTACTTTGGAAAGTACATTTTTATTGGTGGATTAATTTATCCACCAATCAGCAAGAACAACCCAGGTTGTTCACCAAAAATGGTCCGGCATCTAAACTTACATTCTTGAATTTTAAATAAAGATACCAAGAGAATGAAGAAAATTTCATAATAGGAGTAAATTAGAAAGTTGCTTAAAATTTCATGAAAGAAAAAATTTGGGTTCAGTGTCCCTTTAAGTAAAGAAACTTTTGGTATTGGTTGGAATAGTTCAGGCAAAATCAGCTATTTAAAATGATTAAATAAAGGTAAATTAGTTATTCGTAAAAAAAAATATATATATTTATATACACTGCCACAAGTAGAATACAAATATTCCTTGCTCTCTGAGAAATCAAAGTGGCATAGTCTATATGTCCGTACACAAAACGCGTAAATTAGGATATGCTGCATACACATTCAAACATAACATAAGCATGTGTAGACATATGGTACATGCTATGGTAAACAATCTATTGGACACCAAGCTGATATAACATTGCTATGTGACTAATCTATTTGATGAAGGTACCATTTAGGTACTGAAACGTCATGGGACTGCTTTTATTGGAATATGAAAATAAATGTTACATTTTAATGAAAAAATTCCAATGCCTTATGGAGCTTCTGAATCTGTTTTGCCAATTTAGCACCCTAGTATATGTTGCCTTACTTGTAGGTGTGCATATCCTCTCAGTGGAATATGAATATTAATATATATATATATATTTGCATACAAAGAGAGAAGCGCTCTACCAGGAACGAACAATTTTACTGTGGATAGCAAGTGTTTGTCTTGGAACGCTGTGTTCTTTTGCCGCCATACATAGGCCCCTTGTTATGACCAAATAACTCAATCTTTGTTTCATCAGTCCACAGCACCTTCTTCCAAAATGAAACTGGTTTGTCCAAATGTGCGTTTGCATACCTCAAGCGACTGTGGCGTGTGTGCAGAAAAGTCTTCTTCCACATCACTCTCCCATGCGCTGAATTGTTGAACGATGCACAGTGACACCATCTGCAGCAAGATGATGTTGTAGGTCTTTGGAGGTGGTCTGTGGGCTGTTTTTGACCATTCTCACCATCCTTTGCCTTTAACTCTCTGATATTTTACTTCTGGCCTTTACAAGAACTTAACATTTCCTCACTATGTTCCTCACAGTGGACACTGACAGCTTAAATCTCTGCAATAGCTTTTTGTAGCTTCCCCTAAACCATAATGTTGAACAATCTTTGTTTTCAGGTCATTTGAGAGTTGTTTTGAGGCCCCCATGTTGCCACTCTTCAGAGGAGAGTCAAAGAGAACAACTTGCAATTTGGCCACCTTAAATACCTTTTCTCATGATTGGATGCACCTGCCTATGAAGTTCAAGGCTTAATGGGCTCAACAAACCAATTGTGTGTTCCAATGAATCAGTGCTAGGTAGTCACAGGCATTCAAATCAACAAAATGACAAGGGTGCCCAAATTTATGCACCTCTCTAATTTTGTTATGATGCATATTGCACATTTTCTGTTAATCCAATAAACCTCCTTTCACTACTGAAATATTACTGTGTCCTTCAGTTATTTGATAGATCAAAATGAAATTGCTGATCCAAAAATCATGGAAAATGTCAGGGGTGCCTAAACTTTTGCATACGACTGTATGTGTGTGTATATATATATATATATATATATATATATATATATATATATATTTATTTTTATATATATATATATATATATATATAACCAATAGGCCAGCACTCAGGGTTAAAAAAGCAACAACCCAGGGTGCTTCCACGGTGTAGATAGTATTTTCAGTGTTATTTTTTAATGTAACGTTTCGGGGTGTTACCCCCTTCGTCAGACAAAACAAAATAACAACACCCCGAAACGTTACATTAAAGGTAACACTGAAAATCCTACCAAGTGCATCCTTTATTTGCTGATACTATATATATATATATATATATATATATATATATATATATATATATATATATATATTTATTTATATATTTGATAGGAAATATTCGGTTCCCCGAAAGAAGGGGTTAAAACTTAACTTTTAATAGGTTAAAATTAGAGTTCTTTTTAATTGCAATATTTTTGTGTTAATATGGTGCCAATACCGAACTAACTTTCCCCTTTACAAAAGTGGTTATGGCAGACGAATGATGTCACCTGTAATTGAAGTTTGTTGCAGCTAAATGAGTCACGTATATCTATGAGAAGAAAAATCTATGGAGTATTATACCTCTAGTTAACAATCTCATATTATAGCCGAAATACTTACTTTTACTTGATTTCCATTATATAACTCTTCCAAATGTATCTTAAGTAAGGGCAGCTATTATATCAGGAGTTAACTACATTTTTGCAGCTTATCCCGCAGAGACACCTACTAATTTATGGCTTTCTGTCATATATGTTTCCTATTTTATTACCGCTAACTTGACTTATAATTAATAGCAGAACAGCTGCTTAATTGGCTAAAAATTACCAGCAGAACAGCTGCATATAGTTGGTGACCACTAAGTAAGCGCCTTTGATTCTGTCTTATATATGGGAAACCACATTACAGAACTTTTGAAATTTTTTAGAGATCTCTGAACCAAAAGGGACATACGTGATCAGAAACAAATAACAATAATACATAAGCATTATAATATATTGAGGAGCAATAACTCAATACACTTATATTCAGTGTTACTTCCCATTTCTGTTCTGTATTTTCCCATTACCCTTACGACATCTTGGAACTCACATAACATTAATATTGGGGAATCCTTATTCGCCATTCCACAAGGGGATACAATAAACATTATTTGATATTGTAGAGTGCACCATTGCCAAAATATTTTGTTTTTATGGGTGATGATTTATCTTAACCTATTAAAAGTTACGTTTAACACCTTCTTTCGGGGAACTGAATATTTCTTATCAACTATATATAGCATTATAGTGATGTTGAGTGCTATTCATGTACACACTTTTCCAGTGTTCACTGGATTCCTGTAAATACTATTTCCTTTAATGTACAGCACCTTTTCCTTCCCAGTATAATCTGGCCGCAGATAAGATTATTATATGTATGAATCTACATTATTAATTTAGTACACAACACTTGAAATGCCATCGATTTTTCTCATATATATGTGTCTGTGTATGTACAGTGGCAAGAAAAAATATGTGAACCCTTAAGTAATGAGTGTCTTAAAATCAGGTTTGATGTTCATCTAGCTTACAGTAATCAACAGATCCAATCTGCTTTGACTAATAACACACACATTATTGTATTTTTCTTGTACATATTGAATATATCATTCAAATATTCATAGTATAGGTTAGAAAAAGTATATGAAACCCTAGGCTAATGACTTCAACAAAAGCTAATTAGATTTGAATACTGGCAAACCTGATGTCCAAATAATGAAACGAGATTGGAGGTGTGAATTAGAGCTACTTTGACTTATAAAAAAGCACTCAAACATGTTGAGTTTGCTATTCACAAAATGCATCTGTTGATATGAACAATGTCTTGCAAAAAAAAGAGCTCTCAGAAAACCTGTAATCAAGTATTGTTGCTTTGCAAAAAGCTGGAAAGGGTTACAAAGTTTTCTCATCAAAGTGCTATTAAACAAATTGTCTATAAATTGAGATGATTTAGTACTGTGGCTACTCTCCCTAGAAGTGGCCATACCGCCAAGATGACTCAAAAGATACATCACACAATTCTCGATGAGGTAAAAAAAGAATCCTAAAGTGACTACTAAAAACTTGAAGAAGTTATTGGAACTGATTAACATCTCTGTTCATGAGTCTCCTATATGGAAAAATTAAACAGGCATGGTGTCCATGGCAGGACAACACAAAGAGAGCCACTGCTTTCCCAAAAAACATTGCTGTGCACCTGAAGTTTGCCAAAGTCCACCTTGACACTCCACAACACTACTGGAAAAATGTTTTCTTGACTAATAAAACTAAGGTTGAGTTGTTTGTGAAGAACACGCAGCACTATGTATGACTTAAAATGAGCAAAACATACCAACATGAAAAAATCATCACAACAGTTGAGTACGGTGGAGGGAGCTTCAGGATTTGGGGCTGCTTTGCTGATTCAGGCCGATTGTCATCATTGAGGGAAAAATGAATGCCGAAGATTATCAAGATTATCAAGATATAGTATAAGTTGGGTAATGCTGATCGGAACAGCCAATAGAATGCGAGCTCAATCTGATTGGCTGATTGGATTTTTCCTACCTTAATTCCGATTGGCTGATAGAATCCTATCAGCCAATCGGAATTCGAGGGACGCCATCTTGGATGATGTCATTTAAAGGAACTGTCATTCGGCTAGTAGGCGTCGCTTGAAGAGGTTGGATCCGCGTCGGCTGGGAATAAGATGGCTCCGCTCCGGAAGAAAGAAGATTGAAGATGCGGCTTGATAGAAGACTTCATCCCGATGATGGACTTCCGACTTCAGCCCGATGATGGATTTCTTCAGCCGCCGCTTGGATCCAGACTTCAGCCCGAGGATGGACGTCACTCTTCAGCCCCCCGCTTGGGCTTGGATCAAGACTTCTGACCCTCTTCTGGACAGATCGGGACCCGGTGAGGTGAAAACAAGGTAGGGAGATCTTCAGGGGCTTAGTGTTAGGTTTATTTAAGGGGGGTTTGGGTTAGATTAGGGGTATGTGGGTGGTGGGTTGTAATGTTGGGGGGGGTATTGTATGTTTTTTTTTACATGCAATAGAGCTGAATTCTTTGGGGCATGCCCCGCAAATGGCCCTTTTCAGGGCTGGTAAGGTAAAAGAGCTTTGAACTTTATTAATTTAGAATAGGGTAGGGCATTTTTTTTATTTTGGGGGGCTTTGTTATTTTATTAGGGGCTTAGAGTAGGCGTAATTAGTTTAAAATTGTTGTAATATTTTTCTAATATTTGTAAATATTTTTTTATTTTTGTATCTTAGTTCTTTTTTATTTTTGGTACTTTAGTTAGTTTATTTCATTGTATTTATTTGTAGGTATTGTATTTAATTAATTTATTGATAGTGTAGTGTTAGGTTTAATTGTAGATAATTGTAGGTAGTTTAATTAATTTAGTGATAGTGTAGTGTTAGGTTTAATTGTAACTTAGGTTAGGATTTATTTTACAGGTAATTTTTGTAATTATTTTAACTAGGTAACTATTAAATAGTTTATTAACTATTTAATAGCTATTGTACCTGGTTAAAATAAATACAAAGTTGCCTGTAAAATAAATATTAATCCTAAAATAGCTACAATATAATTATAATTTATATTGTAGCTATATTAGGGTTTATTTTACAGGTAAGTATTTAGATTTAAATAGGAATAATTTATTTAATAAGAGTTAATTAATTTCGTTAGAATAATTTATATTAACTTAGGGGGGTGTTAGTGTTAGGGTTAGAATTAGCTTTAGGGGTTAAAAAATTTATTAGAGTAGCGGTGAGCTCCGATCGGCAGATTAGGGGTTAATACTTGAGTTAGGTGTCTGCGATGTTAGGGAGGGCAGATTAGGGGTTAATACTATTTATTATAGGGTTATTGAGGCGGGAGTGAGGCGGATTAGGGGTTAATAACTTTATTATAGTAGCGGTGCGGTCCGCTCGGCAGATTAGGGGTTAATAAATCTAGGCAGGTGGAGGCGACGTTGAGGGGGGCAGATTAGGGGTTAATAAATATAATATAGGGGTCGGCGATGTTAGGGGCAGCAGGTTAAGGGTACATAAGTATAAAGTAGCTGGCGGTGGTGTACGGAGCGGCAGATTAGGGGTTAAAAAATTTTAATAGAGTGGCGGCGATGTGGGGGGACCTTGGTTTAGGGGTACATAGGTAGTTTATGGGTGTTAGTGTACTTTAGAGCACAGTAGTTAAGAGCTTTATAATCCGGCGTTAGCCCAGAAAGCTCTTAACTACTGACTTTTTTCTGCGGCTGGAGTTTTGTCGTTAGATTTCTAGCGCTCACCTTCAGCCACAACTCTAAATAACCGGCGTTATAAAGATCCCATTGAAAAGATAGGATACGCAAATGGCGTAGGGGGATCTGCGGTATGGAAATGTCGCGGCTGGAAAGTGAGCGTATAGACCCTTTAATGACTGGCTCCAAATACCAGAGGGCCGTAAAAACCAGCGTTAGAGCCTCTAACGCTGGTTTTGACGGCTACCGCCCAACTCTAAATCTAGGCCTTAGTTTTACCATCACGTTCAAGGTGGTTCTTAAATTACAAATAAATGTGTCTTCATGTTATATGAAAATTAGCTTTTTTGGTTACATGGACAGATAGGTTATTGATTAATATTTACAATTAAATGATATTTGATGTTTATTTCTTCAGTATCCTTGTCACTGAATTTATATTTAAAAATATCAGTTTAGCTTTTATAATTCTCCCAGACATCAGCACTCCCTTAAATGTAGCCCCTATTTTATATATGGCACTGTTTCCCCCCTTCATGGAGTAGATCGGTGGAGCACAGACTTTTTTTATAAATAGCTAATGAGTGTGCTTCTGTTTTAAATATGAGAGACAAATAGGAGGCTATGCAGAATAAGAAAAGGATTTGAACAATGTTCAGTCTCTCTCTGTTGACGTATTTCCTTCGTCCAACCTGCTGTATTAGACCTTATGTTCACTTAATATGTAATGTCCAAATATAGAAAAAGCATTTGGTCTGGCAAGAATATAATGTCCTTTCTCAAATTACGTTATTGACAGTGCTTCTTAAATTGTTCTGGATTTCTGCCACATTATGCTGTTCTAATCTTCCTAATAGTCTTATATTACAATTGTCACCGTTATTTATTTTTAAAGGGACAGTGTACCTTTATTCTTCTTCCATGTAATTTGTTCCCAATGAACCATTGTACCTTTTGTAGAGTATTATTTATTTATTTATTTACAAATAGCTAATTTACCTTTATTTCAGCATTAGAAATTGCTGATTTTGACTGAGGTATCCCAACCAATACCAAAAGTTTCTTTACTTAAGTATTGGCTATAGCAAATCTGTGTAAACGTAGCCAGAAGAAATTACTCTCCCAGTGGGGGTTTGGAGAGATAATTAATAAAATGTTTATTTTCAATTGTTCTCCCTGAGTATTGGAATTTGGTATACAAACAATGATAATATATAGAAGCATCTGTTTGTACAGAAAGTGATAACATAAAGCTATCTGATTTCCCTGCAAGCTCAACTCATTTTAATGTGTTGTGGTTTCAAAGAAATACAAATAATATTTCATATACAAAATTAACATTAACAGACATTTCTCATACATGTTTTTACTGAGTAGCTGATATAACAAAAAATTGTAAATGCCTAAAGTGGAAAACAATTTTACAATACACTGTCGCTTTAAAGATTGAGTATTTTGTAAGGAAACCTTTTTTAGGCATTCTTAACCAAAAACGGGGCGGTTTCTTCTGGACCCATTGAAGGGAATTCCCTTTATGTATGCTAACAATATTCTGGGTCCTATACCAGAGACATGAGGGTGTCTTTTCCAGTGTTATATTTTAAAGGGAAACCTAGTCTTTTCTAAAAGGGACAGTAAACAAGTTGTAATTACAAGCCATTTCTGTCATATTGCTATGTAATAACATATCAGCCAAGTTTAAATGTCTTAAAACAAATTAATATCCTTTTTTACTGCAATTGTTTTCAATAGCGAAACTCCACCCACCAGTTGCCTTATTGTAGGAGCCAATCTGGGCTTTAGTCTGCAGACAGCAAGGCTAATCACGTGCATTATGTTGGTATAAAGTACATTGTTTTCCAGTGGTTAAAGCTATTTTTCAGAACAAAATTACATGAGAAATCAAATAAATATTGAATGTATATGCAAAAGTTGTTTTAGGCTTAACTACACATTTTATGCACATTAACCCCTTAATGACCACAGCACTTTTCCATTTTCTGACCGTTTGGGACCAAAGCTATTTTTACATTTCTGCAGTGTTTGTGTTTAGCTGTAATTTTCCTCTTACTCATTTACTGTACCCACATATATTATATACCGTTTTCTCGCCATTAAATGGACTTTCTAAAGATACCATTATTTTCATCATATCTTATCATTTACTATAAAAAATTATAAAATATGAGGAAAAAATCGAAAAAAACACACTTTTTCTAACTTTGACCCCCAAAATCTGTTACATATCTACAACCACCAAAAAACACCCATGCTAAATAGTTTCAAAATTTTATCCTGAGTTTAGAAATACCAAATGTTTACATGTTCTTTGCTTTTTTTGTAACTTATAGGGCCATAAATACAAGTAGCACTTTGCTATTTCCAAACCATTTTTTTTCAAAATTAGCGCTAGTAACATTAGAACACTAATATCTTTAGGAATCTCTGAATATCCATTGACTGTATATATATTTTTTTTTAGTAGACAACCCAAAGTATTGATCTAGGGCCATTTTGGTATATTTCATACCACCATTTTACCGCCAAATGCGATCAAATACAAAAATCGTTCACTTTTTCACAATTTTTTTCACAAACTTTTGTTTCTCACTGAAATTATTTACAAACCGCTTGTGCAATTATGGCATAAATGGTTGTAAATTCTTCTCTGGGATCCCTTTGTTCAGAAATAGCAGACATATATGGCTTTGGCGTTGCCTTTTTGGTATTTAGAAGGCCGCTAAATGCCACTGTGCACCACACGTGTATTATGCCCAGCAGTGAAGGGGTTAATTAGGGAGCATGTAGGGAGAATTTTGGGGTAATTTTAGCTTAGTGTAGTAGACAACCCCAAACTATTGATCTAGGCCCATTTTGGTATATTTCATGCCACCATTTCACCGCCAAATGCAATCAATAAAAAAAACGTTAACTTTTTCACAATTTTAGGTTCTCACTGAATCATTTACAAACAGCTTATGCAATTATGGCACAAATGGTTGTAAATGCTTCTCTGGGATCCACTTTGTTCAGAAATAGCAGACATATATGGCCTTTGGCGATGCTTTTTGGTATTAGAAGGGCCGCTAAATGCTGCCTGCGCATCACGCGTGTATTTTGGCTAGCAGTGAAGGCGTAATTATGTAGCTTGTAGGGAACTTGCAGGGTTAAATTTTAGCTTTAGGTTAGAGCTCAGCCTCCCACCTGAAACATCAGACCCCCCTGATGCCTCCCAAATAGCTCTCTTCCCTCCCCCCACCCCACATTTGTCCCCGCCATCTTATGATGTACTGGCAGAAACTCTGCCAGTACTAAATAAAAGGTATATTTGGGCTTTTTTGAGGGTTTTTTTTAGCATATTTACATATGCTGCTGTGTAGGATCCCCCCTTTGGCCCCAACCTCACAGATCCCCCCACCAAACAGCTCTATAACCCCTCCCCCTCTGCCTTAATGGGCGCCATCTTGGGTACTGGCAGCTGTCTGCCAGTACCCAGTTTAGAAAAAAATGTGCTTTTTTTTAAGAAAAAATCCCTTTTTCTGTAGTGTAGTTCCCCCCCCACCCAAGACCAACCCCCTACCCCTCCAAGATCCCTTTGACTGCTGTTTATTTTTTTCATCTTTGCCCTTTTCCCCCACATAGTTAAATTCATTTTCTGTAGTATAGCGGTCAGATTATTTTGGGAAATTTTTCTAAAGATATTATCACATATTATTGATTTTGTAGTTCTCAAAACTGTGAATTTGTGTCTGCAGAAATAGTATGCTCCTTCTTCACAGCAAATTTGGGTTTCATATAGAATGTACAGATTTCATATTTACTTTTATTATCAAATTTGCTTCATTCTCTTGGTATCCTTGGTTGAAGGAGAGTAATTCTCTATCATGGCCTAGCTGAACACATTGGCCCCAAGTTATCAAGGTCTGGCGGACCTGATCCAACAGTGCGGATCAGGTCTGCCAGACCTTGCTGAATACGGCGAGCAATACACTCGCCATATTCAGCATTGCACCAGCAGCTCACAAGAGCTGCTGGTGCAACGCCGCCCCCTGCAGACTCGCGGCCAATCACAGGGGTGTCAATCAACCCGATCGTACTCGATCGGGTTGATTTCCGGCGATGTCTGTCCGCCTGCTCAGAGCAGGCGGACAGGTTATGGAGCAGCGGTCTTTATGACCGCTGCTTCATAACTGCTGTTTCTGGCGAGCCTGCAGGCTTGCCAGAAACACGGGGCATCAAGCTCCATTCGTAGCTTGAAACATATGCCCCATTGAGTGAGACAGTGAAGAGCAGCTAGCTCACAATAGTGCATTGCTTGTAAACCTACCTATGAATGCTTTTCAACAATGGATACCAAGAGAACAAAGCAAATAAATTGTAAATTGTTACAAATTAGATGTTGTTTCTGAATCATTAAAGCTTAATTTTGATCTTACATATCCTTTTAATGCATTGATCCCTTGCAAATCTATGTACACAGAATCAATACTATGTTTCAAGAAGCTCACTGTTTAGTAAAATTGTTTGATGTGGAATTGATCTGCACAAGGACCTAAATGTGAGGATGAATGATTATGTTTTAGTTAAATAAAAACTATTTAATTTGTTATGATTAGAGGGACAGTGTACAACCAATTTGCATATAACTGCCCGTAATAGACACTACTATAAAGAAGATATGCACAGATACTGATATAACAATCCAGTATAAACCCTTTTAAAAACTTATTTAGAAGCTCCAGTACAGCACTGTGTTGATGATGTTAGGCTGGGACACCCACTGAAAGGGTTGAGAAAGACAATAAAGTGCAGCTGAAAAGTTAAACAAAATTAAATGATTAACCTATAAAACTGGAGATAGTTTACCTCCCAATAATGTTATTCATTTCTATGATCTATCTATGCATATCTTATGATGTATAACTAAATCAGTAACGGCCTGATATAACTGGAAACCTAACCTGAAAACCATGATTTAACCCCTTAACGACCGAGGACGTGCAGGGTACGTCCTCAAAAAAAAGGCAGTTAATGCCTGAGAACGTACCCTGCACGTCCTCGGTGTGGAAAGCAGCTGGAAGCGATCCTGCTCGCTTCCAGCTGCTTTCCGGTTATTGCAGTGATGCCTCGATATGGAGGCATCCTGCAATAACCCCCCTTGGCCATCCGATGCAGAGAGAGTCTGGGAGGCGGGTGGGCGGCCATCGATGTGCCCAGTGGAGTGGAGGGGGGCGGGATCGGGGGCGGGAGGGGTGGGAGCGCGCACGGGAGCGCGCGCGTGCACGGGGGGGCGGGGGGGGGGGCGCGTGCACGGGGCGGGAGCGGGAGGGAACCGCTACACTACAGAAAAATCAAGTACTTGAATTAACTTTTTGAAAGCTGTAAATAACAGCTAAAAGATGTGGAAGGGGTGGGGGGTTGATCTTGGGGGGGGAAGCTACACTGCAGAAAAGGGTTTTTATTTAAAAAAAAAGGCACATTATTCACTAAACTGGGTACTGGCAGACAGCTGCCAGTACCCAAGATGGCGCCCATTAAGGCAGAGGGGGAGGGTTAGAGAGCTCTTTGGTGGGGGATCAGTAAGGCTGGGGGCTAAGGGGGGATCCTACACAGCAGCATATGTAAATATGCTAAAAAAAATAAAAAAAAACCCAAATATAGCTTTTATTTTAGTACTGGCAGAGTTTCTGCCAGTACTTAAGATGGCGGGGACAATTGGGGGGTGGGGGAGGGAAGAGAGCTGTTTGGGAGAGATCAGGGGGTCTCATGTTTCAGGTGGGAGGCTGAGCTCTACACTAAAGCTAAAATTAACCCTGCAAGCTCCCTACAAGCTACATAATTAACCCCTTCACTGCTAGCCATAATACACGTGTGAAATGCAGCGGCATTTGGCGGCCTTCTAATTACCAAAAAGCAACGCCAAAGCCATATATGTCTGCTATTTCTGAACAAAGGGGATCCCAGAGAAGCATTTACAACCATTTGTGCCATAATTGCACAAGCTGTTTGTAAATGATTTCAGTGAGAAACCTAAAATTGTGAAAAATTTTATGTTTTTTTTAATTTGATCGCGTTTGGCGGTGAAATGGTGGCATGAAATATACCAAAATGGGCCTAGATCAATACTTGGGGTTGTCTACTACACTACACTAAATCTAAAATTAACCCTAGAAGCTCCCTACATGCTCCATAATTAACCCCTTCACTGCTGGGCATAATATACGTGTAGTGCGCAGTGGCATTTAGCAGCCTTCTAATTACTAAAAAGCAACGCCAAAGCCATATATGTCTGCTATTTCTGAACAAAGGGGATCCCAGAGAAGAATTTACAACCATTTAAGCCATAATTGCACAAGCTGTTTGTAAATAATTTCAGTGAGAAACCAAAAGTTTGTGAAAAAATTTGTAAAAAAGTGAACGATTTTTTGTATTTAATCGCATTTGGCGGTGAAATGGTGGCATGAAATATACCAAAATGGGCCTAGATCAATACTTTGGGATGTCTACTAAAAAAAATTATATACATGTCAATGGATATTCAGAGATTCCTGAAAGATATTAGTGTTCTAATGTAACTAGCGCTAATTTTGAAACATAATGGTTTGGAAATAGCAAAGTGCAACTTGTATTTATGGCCCTATAACTTACAAAAAAAGCAAAGAAGATGTAAACATTGGGTATTTCTAAACTCAGGACAAAATTTAGAAACTATTTAGCATGGGTGTTTTTTGGTGGTTGTAGATGTGTAACAGATTTTGGGGGTCAAAGTTAGAAAAAGTGTGTTTTTTTCAATTTTTTCCTCATATTTTATAATTTTTTTTATAGTAAATTATAAGATATGATGAAAATAATGGTATCTTTAGAAAGTCCATTTAATGGCGAGAAAAATGGTATATAATATGTGTGGGTACAGTAAATGAGTAAGATGAAAATTACAGCTAAACACAAACACCGCAAAAATGTAAAAATAGCCTTGGTCCCAAACGGTCAGAAAATGGAAAAGTGCTGTGGTCATTAAGGGGTTAAACTGGTCTTACTGACTAGTGATTTAAATAATAATTTAAATCAATTTGATTTCAATCAAATCCACCCTGGTTAGATCAAAGAACTGAAAAACGACCTCCTTGTTAAGATATGTACAGTAGACTAGAGGGTCAAATAGATTGCATTACAGCCCTGGACCTAGCAATGAGCACACTTCTCAAAAGCAGCCCATGGAAATCCTCAAATTTTGCTAACAATTTATTTAAAGGTTAAAATACTTTCAAAACATTTGTTTATTATGTAGTTACTTGCAATGCAGGGCTTAACTGTTATACAGCATGCTTTTATACAAAATTACTGTAAAGACCCTGTACCATGGCTCCTTATGGAATTGCCTTAAAATTAAAGGTATAGATAAGCATTAGGGTTCTTTTCTTACATTGAGTAAAGGGTTTGAAGGAACAGTTGGCACAAAACAAATCTACTGTGTGGATGATACCCCTTGGTCAACAAACTTAAGGGGCGTGATCCGATATACGGCGCAGGTTTCGGCGCATGCGTGGAAACCTGTGCCACCCGTAGTTTCACCTCGCACATTGGGCTACCACATATACAGCGCCGACGGTTGCTAAAGTGCCGTTAGTTGGACAGAAATATTATTCCTATTTAAAACGAAATACTTACCTATAAAATAAACCCTAAGATAGCTACAATATAATTAATAATTACATTGTAGCTATTTTGGGGTTTATATTTATTTTACATGTAACTTTGTATTTATTTTAACTAGGTACAATAGCTATTAAATAGTTAATAACTATTTAATAGCTACCTAGTTAAAATAATTAGAAAATTACCTGTAAAATAAATCCTAAGTTACCATTACACCTAACACTACACTATCAATAAATTAATTAAATAAACTACAATTATCTAAACTAAAATACAATTAAATAAACTAAACTATATTACAAAAAAACAAACAAACACTAAATTACAAACAATAAAAAAATATTACAATAATTTTAAGCTAATTACACATAAACTAAGCCCCCTAATAAAATAAGAAAGCCCCCCAAAATAATAAAATTTCCCTACCCTAAACTAAATTACAAAAATAATCAGCTCTATTACCAGCCCTTAAAAGTGCCTTTTGCGGGGCATTGCCCCAAAGTAATCAGCTCTTTTACCTGTAAAAAAAAGAACAACCCCACCCATTACAACCCACTATCCACACACACACTCTAAAACCGACCCGATCCTGAAGACCTGCGGAGAAGGTCCTGTTCCAGGTGGTGAAGTCTTCTTCCAAGCGGCGACGGTCTTCAGTTCCAACGTCGCCGATCTTCAGTTCCAGAGTGGACGGTCTTCAGCTCCGCGGTCATCGGTCTTCAACTCCTCCACTCCCCGCCGGCTGGTTCCTTGAAGAAGAAGAGGTCACCGCTTGGAAGAAGACTTCACCGCCTGGAACAGGACCTTCTCCGCCAGTCTTCAGGACAGGTAAGGAGCACTTGAGTGTTAGACTTATTTTTTTTAAGGGGGGATCGGGTGGGTTTTAGAGTAGGGGTGTGTGGGTGGTGGGTTGTAATGGGGGGGGGTTTTCTTTTTTTTACAGGTAAAAGAGCTGATTACTTTTGGGCAATGCCCCGCAAAAGGCCCTTTTAAGGGCTGGTAATAGAGCTGATTATTTTTGTAATTTAGTTTAGGGTAGGGAAATTTTATTATTTTGGGGGGCTTTTTTATTTTATTAGGGGGCTTAGATTAGGTGTAATTAGCTTAAAAGTCTTGTTATCTTTTTTTTATTTTTTGTAATTTAGTGTTTGTTTTTTTGTAATATAGTTTAGTGTATTTAATTGTATTTTAGTTTAGATAATTGTAGTTTATTTAATTAATTTATTGATAGTGTAGTGTTAGGTGTAATGGTAACTTAGGTTAGGATTTATTTTACAGGTAATTTTGTAATTATTTTAACTAGGTAGCTATTAAATAGTTATTAATTATGTAATAGCTATTGTAACTAGTTAAAATAAATACAAAGTTACCTGTAAAATAAATTTAAACCCTAAAATAGCTACAATGTAATTATTAATTATATTGTAGCTATTTTAGGGTTTATTTTATAGGTAAGTATTTAGTTTTAAATAGGAATAATTTAGTTAATAATATTAATATTATTTAGATTTATTTAAATAATAATTAAGTTAGGGGGTGTTTGGGTTAGATTTAGGTTTAGAGGTTAATAAATTTAATATAGGTGGTGGTGGTGTAGGGGCTCAGATTAGGGGTTAATAAATTTAATATAGGTGGCGGCAGTGTAGGGGGATCAGATTAAGGGTTAATAAATTTAATATAGGTGGCGGCGGTGTAGGGGGATCAGATTAGGGGTTAATAAATTTAATATAGGTGGCGGCGGTGTAGGGGGATCAGATTAGGGGTAATACATTTAATATAGGTGGCGGCGGTGTAGGGGCGTCAGATTAGGGGGTAATATATATAATATAGGTGGCGGCGGTGTAGGGGGGTCAGATTAGGGGGTAATACATATAATATAGGTGGCGGCGGTGAAGGGGGGTCAGATTAGGGGGTAATACATTTAATGTAGGTGGCAGCGGGGTCTGGGAGCGGCGGTTTAGAGGTTAAACACTTTATTAGGTATTGTGGTGGGGGATTGCAGTTGACAGGTAGATAGACATTGCGCATGCGTTAGTTGTTAGGTTTTATTTTGCAGGCAGTTTAGGGAGTTACGGGCTCCAATACTCGGCGTAAGGCTTACTACACCTGCATTTTGTGGCAAGGTGAAAATGGAGTAAGATGTAAGTCCTTACGCTGTATATTGGATACCAAACTGCACAGCTTTTCTATACCAGTCTATGGGCCAAAAAACTACGGCCGAAGGGTGAAATATATGAGCGTAACTTCTATGTTACGCCGTATATAGGATACCAAACCAGCGCAAAATTTGGCGTTGCTGGCTTTTGTGGGCGACAAGCCATTCCTCAGGATTAAAAATGGGGTTTATTGGAAAGTGTGACCATAATCCATGCATATGAGCTGACATCTTTAAAAGAGCGGAGACCCCCCCCCCTATAATTTGATAGTTACAACCTATGTTGAGTAATTGGCATGGCAATAGTGTCAATTAAAGGACCATTTTACACAGCAGAATAGCACAATCTGCAAATGCATACTAAAAAGACAATGCAAAATCGCTTAGTTTGAATTTCTTATAAGTAGTAGATGTCTTTCTAACATATTTTAACGTTAGTTCTATTTTCCATCCCACTGCATCACATGTGACAGCCATCAGCCAATAGCAAAATGCATATGTGTATTTTCTGTGAATCTTGCACATGCTCAGTAGGTTCTGGTGCCTCAGAAAGTCTATATACATAAAAAGATAATGCACATTTAGATAATGGAAGTTAATTGGAAAGTTGTTTCAAATTGGGTGCTCTATCTGAATAATGAACGTTTCATTTAAAAGAGAAGTTTAATTTCTCAATCACATTTAAGGAGGATAGCTCTTTGTGCTAAATTCATTCTTATATGTGATAAATAAGGCAGTTGAAAATGGCAGTGCTACCAAATTATAGTGTATTATTTTGTGTATGTGAAATGCTAAAAGGTACAAAGTTTGCTTTATATTTTAAATCAGCAAGAGTCCCCTTGCTCAAATGAAGGGGCCCATAACGGGAGTAAAAGTTCTCAAAATGCTGTGTGGTGTGATGAGAATGAAAGAATAGTAGTTAAAAACTCTGATGTTTATATTAATCTGCTAAATAATTCTGACATTACATAATAACCTAAATATATCTTTGCCTTTTTGTTTAGGAGCAGTTAGTTAATCTTCAGCAAGTAGCTAAACAACTTCAGGGGGCTTATGAAAAAGTCGAGAGGGTAAGTGTTTTTTATATGTGTTTTTTTTATTTTATTTTATATATAGAATAGCCATGTATGAACTACTGCTGCATACATAAATACAGGTCTCTGTAGACTTACACAGAATACAACACAAAATATAAATATAGAACAATATATGCAACAAGATGTCACTCTCATAATAGACTTGTATAGCACAACAAACACTTTGGTTATGTACAGAACAAGGTATACTTATCACTTGTTTTATTCGTCAAGGTGTCATTAAATGGACAGTAAACAACAAAAATGTTATTGTTTAAAAAGATAGATAATCCCTTTTCTTTATTTTTACCATTCCCCAGTTTTGCATAACCAAAGCTGTTATAGAAATATAATTTTTACCTCTGTAATTACCTTCTATCTAAGCTTCTGCTGACTGCCTCCTTATCTCAGATCTTTAGACAGACTTACATTTCAGGCAATTGGTGCAGACTCTTAAATAACTTCACGTGCATGAGCATAATGTTTATTTATATGAAACACATGAACTAACACCCTCTAGCTGTGAAAAACTGTCAATGCATTCAGATAAGAGGCGGCCTTTAAGAGCTTAGAAATTAGTATATGAGCCTACCTAGGTTTAGCTTTCAACTAAGAATACAAAGAGAACAAAGCAAATTTGATGATAAAAGTAAATTAGAAAGTTGTTTAAAATGGCATGCCCTGAGAGCTCGGAGGAAGAGGAGGAGCCTGTGCATAGACTGCACGTTGCACCTGTGCAGGTATCTCTCCCATGCAGATACACCTTGGCGGTAAATCGTGCCTGGAACCCTCATGCTGGAGGGATTTACTGCAGCTGGCCTAAGCCATCAGCCCAGCTGTCCTCCACAGCGTATACATTGACCATACGCTTTTACAGAACTTTACCGGAGAACCTAACATTGTCCCTGTTCAGCACTCTATCTAATCTCACTGGAAGTGAGAATAATACCCAAAAAGACTGAAACAGCTGAAAATTCATCTCCCCCTCCACCGGGCTGGAGCGAGAGGGTTTAAAAAAGGAGCTACTGAGTATATCTGAGAAGCCTGAGCAGTTTCCTTTGAGCAGAAGACTGACGACTACCCCCCGCAAAACCTATCCGATCAAGAACTAGCGCTGCCGTGACCGCCTCCACCCACCGATGATGCGTGTGGAGAGCTGATAGAGTCCTCCTCCTGGTTTGGGGGACCACGGAACCGGCTTCTCACTTCCCGCCGGAACTACGCGGATGAGCACAACAGGCGGAGGAGCACCGGAGCTAGGTGAATCAGTCGGGACATCTCAGAGCTACGCCCGCGACTGCGAAACGACATCTGCAGAATATTTGCAGGCGGGGTACGGAGGCAAGAACCGTGGAGTTTGAAAGTCGCTGTGCGGTGAATCACCCTGGCTGAGATCCCGCTGCAATATCAGTCCGAATACAAGCAGGGGTAAGAAGGTACAAACTGCTCTGTCTTTGCTCATATCAATAGCTCAGGCTCTCTCTTTAAAAATAATACAACGCTCCCTGTATTAGGACTATATTCTAATGGGACCTTGCTGACTTTGCTCTTCTCCCTATTATGGAACCTCCTTGCATTTATTTCTTTATTTTCGGCCGGTGGCCGCACTAGTGTTAACTACAGGTTGTCCCTGGTTGGAGAATCTTTGCTCTGAAAACTGATAGATACCATTCACATAAAGAACTGCTGGAGCCATTTGAAGGGGACTTACATTGATGGTGTACAAAACATGGGCCAACCTTGAACTAAAATAGATGTTTAGTCACACAAATAGCTATCGTAACTCATTTTATGTGATATAAAGAAGTAACGGATTTACTTATTCTTTTTCTTAGGGCCTACTAACCTATTAACCTAAAAAACAAATTTATATGTCAATTGTGTCTTAGGAATTGTTGTATTTTGAAATTAAGCTATGTGATAGTTAAGTGCTTGGGGAGGGGAAGAGAGGAAAAAAGGGAGAAAAAGGAGGAAAAATACAACCTATAATTTACAGATAACATTGATATCACCCTGAAAGCATACTATTGTATGATCTCATTTCTTAATTCTTATCTAAGGGTAAGATACAGTATTTTGAAACAGCTAAACTCTGACATTCTCAGCTAAAGCATTCCGCCCCAGTTATCTGAAATAAGGTGTAATTTAACTCTTAATTAAGAGCACGTATCTGTGTCCCTATCTTATTGCTACCAGTTAAGAAGGTATCAAATTATTTCTATACCTGTTTTGCTATACCTAATACATTTAACCCAAAGGGATTTACAAATGCATTCTATCACTATATATCTACTTCTTTGAGTACTGCTTACATAGGGATTTTCTGGTTTGATTTGTATATGAAAAATGCTAAGAACTTAGCTGCAATATAAGTAAGGGGTGAGCTGGAACCTACATCTCAGAACTGGTTGCAACTTAATTTTTTTTAATTAAAACGGTGTTTCTGTGTCCCTATGCTATTGTTGCTAGCTAGGAAAGCATTGGAGTATTTTTTCACTTGTTTGGATATATCTACCATATTTGTATTGGAGGGGATTCGCAGGGGCACCCTGTCATTAACTGTTTATTTTTTTAAGTATGTTTGATCTGTATATGGAAACGGCTAAGTAATTAGCCATAACACAAGCAAGGGGTCAGCTGGAACTTATATTTTAGATAAGCCCCCTCTTAAGTAAAACTTTTTGGGCCTCTTGGCTGGTGTGGGGACTCTCTTACATAGGAATCTACACCTCACTAAATTAAGCTTTTTTTTTTTTTTTTTTTTTTTTTTTTTTTTTTTCTCCTCCCCTCCCTCACTTCTTCCACCCCTCCTATCCTCACATTTTCACCCCCCCCTCACTCCCACTTCCTTACCTTTCCTCCCACGGAATTTATTGAACACTTATTTTTTTTATTTTTTCTGAATACGGCACAAGTGGATCACTACTTAGGCTATTTGCACAATATATGGATAAATTTCTTCACAGTCACTCCCGGACTCCCCCACCAGCCATGACAGCAAAACCAAGAGAGAAAAGGAATAAAAACACTATAGAGGCAGCTGCCGAGACACAGCTAACTCCTGTTAATACTCCATTTACTAATGAAACCTTTAACATGCAGGCCTTAGTATCAAATATCGCGGAAGCCTTAAACCCTAAATTTGATGCCCTTAGGGCAGAGATTAAACAAGAGATCTCATTGTTGTCCCAAGAATTGAGACATTTCACCAGTAGAATTAACGAAGTAGAACAAAGGGTGTCTGATCTCGAGGACCTTACTGTCATTCATAGCACAAGCATAGAATCTACGGTAGCTACCTTGTCCAAAATGCAAATCAAAATCGAAGATATAGAAAACAGGGCCAGAAGAAATAATATCCGCATTATTGGGGTACCTGAAGCAAAACAACCTGAGAATCTAAACTCATTTATCTCAGATACCCTAGTACAGTTACTTAAAATCCCCTCCAGCCATCCTCAAATAGTGGTAGAAAGGGTTCATAGAATAGGGAAGCAACAGGTTGACAACAGAGGTAACACTAGACCCAGGCCAGTAATAGCCAAACTACTTAATTTTAACGACAAAGTCACCCTTCTCCAACACTTTCGCAAGAATCAGCCTATAATGTTTAAAGAGAGCAGGATTCTCCTATTTCAGGACTACTCTGTAGAAACATCACTTAAGAGGAGAAATCTAGCCCCAATTTGTTCCAAATTTATCCAGCAGGGGTACCAGGCTCTAATTAACTACCCTGCTAAACTTAAGGTTTTTGTTAAGGGAGAAGTTTTTATGTTTGAAAATGCGCAAGACGCAGAAAAGTTATTGAGTCAGTTAAATGTCAGTGAGTAAACTGAATGGGTACTAAGGATCCATTGTACCTGGTTATTATTTTATTCTTATTTAATTATTTATTTTTTCTTTAGTGAAGAATGGAAAGGAAAATAGTTGAGAACAATAAGGATTGGATAAGGAAGGGGAACGTTGTTCCCCCCCTTTTTTTTTTTTTTTTTTTTTTTTTTCCTCTCTTTCGTTCTCCCTCCCCCTGTTTTGTTGGTTTGTTTATCCTCCCCCCCTTGCCTCCCACACCAATTTCACTTATCTACCCATTGAAATAAATGGTCAATTTTAAAATAGTATCCTGGAACGTAGGAGGTATTACCACCCCTATAAAGAGGAAATTAATTATTACCCAATTAAAGAAACTGAATACGGATATAGCTTTCCTCCAGGAAACGCACCTCAATCTAGAGGAAAGTTCGAAACTAAAGACATCATGGGTTAAGGAGATATTTGCTGCGCCGGGACAGGGGAGAAAGAGAGGGGTAGCCATTTTAGTGGGGAAAAGGATTAATGCAGAAACACTGTATGTTGGAGTGGATCCGGAGGGGAGATCAGTGATTATAAAAATAAAGATTAGTAATCGTGTGTACACACTATGTAACGTATATGCGCCTAATACTCTTGACCCAGAATTCTGGAACCAATTGCAGACTGAGATACTCTCTAAAATAGAAGGTAATCTTATTCTTGCAGGAGACTTTAATATGGCTCCACAGTGCCCACTTGATAGGCTGAGACAAAATACAAAACAAAAAAAGCATAAAAAAGATAATTTGGAAGCTAAACTACTCACGAAGCTGATGCAAAATCTGGGCATTAGGGACATATGGAGGATGCAAAATCCTGATGTTAGAGAGTATACCTGCTTATCCAAAGCTCATAAAACGCTATCAAGAATCGACCTCTTTCTGATTGATGAAAGATTGTGTACATATGAGATTAAGACAAAAATACTCCCTATATGTCTGTCTGATCATGGGCCGATCATTTTAGACCTCCAGGACAAGCAGCATAAATTTAAGTCAAATCGCTTTTTCTTCCCTTCCTATTTAGCGTCTGATATGAAATTTAAGAACTGGCTCAGAGTTAAGTTTAATGAGTATGCCCTCCGTAATTCAGAATATAGAGATCGTCCTGCTATATTCTGGGAGGCAGCAAAGGCTGTGTTGAGAGGCGAAATTATAGCTTATCTGGCTATACTAAATAGAAAAATGCAACAAAGAGAAAAGGAGTTAACAAATGCAATAACAAATGCATACAATCGATTCCTCCTTGACCAAAACTCAGTTAACTGGGATAAATATAACAGTGCAAAAAGCAATAAAGATGCTTTTTTACTATATAGAGAAACCCAGAAAGAACTGAAATTACAATCCAAATTATATAAATATGGTAATAAATCTGGGAAATTATTAGCTAAACTGGTTAAAAGCGAAAAAAAAAACCCCGTTGATTGAGAAATTGGTTGTAGGTGAGAATGTAATTCTTAAATACGAGGAAATTGCGGAAGAATTGAAAAAATACTATCAAGAATTATACTCTTCTAGACTCTCTGACTTAGCTCAAGCGGAAGACTTCTGGAGTAAAATCCCAGTTCCTAAAATTTCTAGTGATATATCTGAAACTCTTAACGTTCAAATCACAGAGGAAGAAATTAAGAAAACTATCTCTGACCTTGCCCTTAACAAAGCCTCTGGGCCGGATGGGTTGCCTAATGAATTCTTTAAAATCTTATCCCCAGAAATATCAGTATACCTCTGTAAACTATACAACTCCATGTATATAGATGGAGAAGAGATGACGAAATCTTTTTCATCCTCTTACACAACTTTAATACTCAAAAGAGGGAAGGACCCAACTTTAAGGGAGTCATATAGGCCAATTGCTTTATTAAATTCCGACTACAAGATCTTTACATCAATTCTTGCCCAGAGGCTACAAAAAATATTAGGTGATATCATTCATAAAGATCAAGCCGGATTCTTAAACTCTCGAAACTCCTCAGCAAAAATCAGAGAAATATTGGTAACATCAGAATACTTCTTCTACGGGGGGGAAGGGGGGAGGAGGGGGGATAGGGCCCTGCCAGACCTAGCGGTTATTTCAGTTGACGCTGAGAAAGCCTTCGACTCTGTTCAATATGATCATCTTTTTCTCTCCTTAGAAAAGTTTGGGTTTACAGGAGGGTTCCTCGACTTTATTAAAAATTTATATAATCAGCCGCATACGAGTCTAATTGTAAATAATCTACTCTCCCCCCAAATTGTATTGGGCAGAGGAACTCGTCAGGGATGCCCCCTCTCCCCTCTCCTCTTCAACCTCTGTATTGAACCCCTGGCAATTGCGATTAGGCAACAACTTGAAGGCATTAAAATAGGGGAGTATGAAATAAAATTGGCTCTATATGCAGACGATATCCTTATATATTTATCAAACAGCAAAGTCAATATCCCTAAATTATTACAAATTATAGGCCAATTTGGCTCCTTCTCGGGCTACAAAGTAAATACTACCAAGTCAGAACTATTCTGGCTTAGGAAAAATAACTCTTCCCCTAGCAATATTCCTTTTCGTCTAGTTAAGGATTCGTTTAAATATCTAGGTATCAATATCCCAAGTGAACCAAAAGATCTATATAAGTTTAACATTCTACCAGTCATCTCAATTTTTAGAGATAAGCTTAGAAATTGGGAGAGTCTGCCACTCTCTATCTCTGGACGGATAGCATTATTTAAGATGGTTCTTTTCCCTAAATTGCTCTATGTCTTACAGAATACAGCAATAATGCTCCTAGAAAGAGACATACGATTAATAAATAGTATGCTCAGAAGATTTATCTGGCAAAAAGCTAGACCTAGGATTTCTTTGAATAAATTGTCATCTGCTAAAGTTTATGGAGGCTTTGCCTTGCCAGACATAAGGTTGTATAACTTGGCTTTCCTAGCGCGAATTGCAGCCGACTGGATCTTCTCCAAGGATTACGTGCTGAATAATAACTTGGAAGAGAAAGTTTGCTATCCATACCTACTAAAAGCCCTGCTACATTGTGAACCTAAAGACTATCCAGTGAATATCAGATCACTTAAAATGTTCCTTAACCCCTTGAGGGCCTGGAGAAGAATCGGAAAGCTTATAGATATAAATTGTCAGGTCTCACAATATCTACCTCTAATAGGCAACCCCAAATTTCAGGCAGGCTTAGATTCACCTGTGATTAAAAACTGGTATACATTGGGATTGGACAAACCTATATATTTTGTGGATCAAGAAAGAAAATGTATTAAATCCTTTGATGAACTCAAAAACAACTTTAATCTCTCCAACAAGGAGTTCTTTGCATATTTACAGACAAGGCATTATATTATAGATATGATGCGGATATCTAAATGGCAATGGGACTTAGGTAGTCTAGAGGACTGGCTTACATTAGTTAAGAACGGGCTGATGTCTATCACCCCATGTTACCACTTATTGGGAGATGGCAAAGGGAAACACCTTCTTGAAAAATTAGCGCAGGATTGGAATCTAGACTTGGCGCAGGATTATATCGATAGTCAATTTATAAAAACCTCTATTGGCAGGGTGTCTCAGGCTACAATTTCTGCCACCTGGAGGGAGGCTCATTTAAAACTTATACATAGATATTATTATACCCCTGAAAAAGCATTTAAGCTTAAGAATTCAAACTTTGATAAGTGTCCCAAATGCTCCAGGATGGCTGCAGATCTGAAACATATGATCTGGGATTGTCCACTGATCAGACAGTGTTGGTATAAAATAGAATTCTGGGCAAAGACGTCACTTAAAATATCCCCTCTGGATCTCTCTCTAACCCAGGTCATATTCTGCTTAAATAATCAAGAAGAGCATAGGTCCAATGGGAATTTAATTATTTCAATTATTTTAGCAGTTAGATACTTAATTTTTAAAAAGTGGAAGTCAAGAAATTTGCCGACAGTATCAGAAATTAAGAATTTTCTTAAGAAACAATGTATTCTAGAGCAGCGAGATACTAACATTGATAAGGAATCTGACATTAAGCTTTTTTTTAAAAAATGGGCACCATTCATCAAATCACTTACAGAGACAGAAATTGATCAAATAATATTCCCTTTCCAAAACTCAGAGATGGTACTTTTGGGAATATGGTAAAGGAAGATGTATTCTGATTTCTCCCCTTCTTCTCCTGTGTGAGGTGTGGGGGGCTCTCTTCCCTCTTTTTTTTTTTTTTTTTTTTTTTCTTCTGGTTCTTGTATGGTTGTTCAGGGAAAACAACAAGGGTGGGGAAAAAAAGGGGAAAAATATATTCCAACAGGGAAACATTGTGGATTGTCTATTGATGCTTAATGTTAATGGTTTGTCTATTTTTTTTTTTTCTCTTCCTTGAAATTATATGAAAATGTATAAACCTGTTGAAATATAATAAAAATATAAAAAAAAAAAAAAAAAAAAATGGCATGCCCTATCTAAATCATGAAAGTTTATTTTTGACTTTACTATCCCTCTAACACTTCATTGCTCTGCACACATGGGAGAGATTTTTATTTTGTATGTACATTTCGTAAAGGCATCAAAAACTAAGCACTGATTTTATTATTCTATCTATTATATATTACTAGCATTTTATTTAAAGGGACATGGTTCATAGAGAGCATGTCATTGTAAGAGACTGTTATTATGCTAATGTAATGTTGGGTAAGGTGCAGAATTTATGTTTTTATTTCCTTTTAAGAACATGCTTAAAAAGACCAAAAAAAAAATTAAAAAAACAGAGCGAGTTGTGTTTATACTTTTCAAATTTCCTTGCTTTTAATTTAACTTAAATGTAATTATGCCATTGGTGCCATATGATTTAATAAGAAATGGACATGGCGGATGTAGAATTGGAAATAGACATTTAGGCAAGACTAGGGTTTGAGTTGTAGCATGCTCAGACAGCCTTTAGTAACATATTTTACACAAGTATATATTTTTATTTGTTATTGTAACACAAACAACATGCTTGTCTCACCACCTGCCTGTCCATTCCTCTGGATTCTCTTTTATTTGTTCCCTTGAGGAAATACTTATACTTAAATAACAAGGCACCACATTTCATTTAAAGTTGATAGTTATTAAATGTGCAAGCAGAAAAGATAAAAGTGTTGTTATTATTTAATATTTTGACGTTGGATGTAGGAAAAATACAGAAGAGATACAAAACAAATGTTATATTTTGTCTAAAATGAATGAAAAATACTAGTTATAGTACATTTTTTTTCCATCAGTTTAGGCAAATTCTGTGGAGAGCGT
This sequence comes from Bombina bombina, assembly GCF_027579735.1. Classification (NCBI taxonomy): domain Eukaryota; kingdom Metazoa; phylum Chordata; class Amphibia; order Anura; family Bombinatoridae; genus Bombina; species Bombina bombina. Next base: position 1,040,958,803 of record NC_069500.1, on the reverse strand, counting down.
TTGCTCTCTGGGCCATTTCCAAGTTGCGTTGCTGTAAAATGTCTGATAATTAGTGTGATGTAGAAGCATAATATTATCATTTTAACAGCTTTTTCCCAGAAGTTAAAGTTTGTAAATGTTTACTCAGCTGTGGATTTCATATTGGATTGAGTATAAACTAAAACCAAAAACAGAACAGTACCTCCTTATATTGCTAAAGCCTAAATCCTCCAATGTAATGTAAAAAACACAGGCATTCTGTTAGACATTCATAAATGTTAGATCCTGTAATGATGGTTAAAGTGAAGCTGTATTATAACATTTTCTAACTTTTAATGAGCCCTCAATGATCCAGTTTACCAGATTGAGCGTATTAAACTGTTTACAAATGGCTCCTTTTTATTTTAATTTTGTCTCTTGAAATAGCTAAATAGCTAATTTAGCGTTTTGAAATTGCCACATATACTGTAGTATTCATTATAGAAAAGAGATGTAAACAAGAGGCAGCAGTAGATATAAACCTCTTATGAGGTTGCGAGAGTGAGCAAGAGCCCAGCCAATTTGAAAGGTAGTACCTGAAGCTGTTTTTAAAGTGATAGTAAAGTCAAAATAAAATGTTCATGATTCAGATACAAATTTCCAAATTATTTTATTCTCTTTGCTTTCCTATGGCAGGGAGAGTCCATGATTCATTGCAATTACTAGTGGGATATTCACTCCTGGCTAACAGGAGGAGGCCAAGAGCACCCCAACAGAGCTGTTAAAGGGACATTAAACCCAACATTTTTCTTTCATGGTTCAGAGAATACAATTTTAAACAAAATTTAAATTTACTTCTATTATCTAATTTGCTTCATTATTTAGATATCCTTTGTTAAATAAATAGCAATGCACATGGGTGAGCCAATCACATAAGACAAATATGTGCAACCACCAATCAGAAACTACTGAGCCTATCTAGATATGCTTTCCAGGAAGGAATATTAAGCCTAATCCTCATGGAGCTCTATCCTGTCTTGGATAGTCCCACTGTAGCTTTGTGGTTAGCCTCCCTGCTTTTCATGCAGGAGGTCATGGGATTGTATCCACCTGGAAAAAGGGGATACATTGCAATGTTCCCGGAACCTTGAGCAGTAGAAGCTTTTCTACCCTAGGAGTGTTTGTCCCAGTTACTCTGGTGGAATAAGGTCAAGGATCTATTTTAATCTTCGTGGTTCCCAAGAAAGAGGGAATTTTTCACCTTAGGTGTTTTACATATTTCTCAAGGTTTTTGTCCTTCTATAGGGAGACTGTCCATTCTTTCTCCCTTTAGTTATGGAGGGTCAGTTCTTGACTGCCATTGACTTGAAGGACACGTATCTTCATGTTCCTATCCACAGGGAACTTTCCATTTCCTGCGGATTGCTTTTTTGGACAAATTTTTCAGTTTTGTGGCCCTTCTTTTAGGACTAGTCTACCCCTCGTATCTTTACGAAGAGTCTGGCAGTGACCAGATCTTAAGGATTTGTGGTGGCTCTGGACCTGGACTATATATGTTCAGGTACCACCTTTTCATTTAGCAAGATCCGATATAAATTCTCGGCTTTTACGAGTGGAGGGTGAATCTGGGAAAAAGTTCCTTGGTGACAACTTCCAGGGGATGTTTTTTTTAGGACGATCATGGACTTAATCTCTAAGATTTTCTTGACAACGGTCAGAAAATTCAGACGTCTTGCTGCCTGTCTTTCTCTTCCATCTCTGTCCGTCCATCAATGAAATGTGTATGGAAGTAAATGGTTTCATGGAAACATTAGGTCTAATCTTCCTGTTTCCTCTGTTTGTCCTCCTTCCTTGGGTGTTAACCCGTGTTTATCAGGAGCAGGCTTCGGGGGCCTTGTTTATACAGTAGGTAGCGCATCATTCTCATAATCTGATCTATCGCTCCTGCTTAGCTTTGAGAACTTGGTTTGTGGTTCTGGTATAGACATGGGTTTTTTTGTGTGGAAATTGTCTCTGAGGAAAGACCTTATACTTCTAGGCCTTTTCTTACATCCAAGCCTAGTTTCTCTGAAGCTGACTACTTAGAGGTTTAATGGCTAGTTTTGTCTAAGCAAGGTTTTTCTGAGTCATACTATGATTCAGGCTTGTTATCTGGTAATTCTCAAAAATTTTTTATAGAGTGTGGCATACATACTTTCTCTGGAGTGAATCTAGGGGCTTCTATTAGAACCAAATAAGGGTTCTTCGCTTTCTGTCTTTTTTTCAGGAGGACCTGGAAATGGGCTTATATGCCAGGTTGCTTGGTAAAATCTCTGCCCCTTCATTTCTGTTTCATAAAAGTATGGCTATCTTGTCAGATGTTCAAACTTTTGTTCAGGCCTTAGTCAGAATCAGGCCTGTGTTCAGGTTTCTAGTTCCTCTATGGAGCCTTAATCTCGTTCTTAGAGTTCTGCTGTAGGCTCTGTTTGAGCCTATGCACTCTGTTGATATTTCATTTCTTGTCTAGGAAAGTTTTTGACTCAACTGAGGCCTCTTTTGGGGGGAAAGTTCTTCAAGCGGTGGTGCCTTCGGTTTAGGTCCGCCTGTTTTGTTTCTGACAAATTAATTTTTTCCCATTTTCTCTGCCCCCTGTATCATGTGACATACATCAGCCAATCACAGGCTAGTGTAAGTATACCCTGTGAGCTTGTGCACATGCTCAGTAGGATCTTGTTCCCCAGAAAGTGTGAATATAAAAAGACACTGCAAAAATTGATAATGGAAGTAAATTGGAAAGTGTCTTAAAACTGCTTGCTCTATCATAAATGTTTATTGTGAATTGAGTGTCCCTTTAATTGAATAGACTAGATAACAGGGAGTCAGACTTGCTCATGCCTAGATCAGTCAGAATGTAACCTAAGTTTCCTAAGTTTCTAGCATGTCAGCTCCCATATCACATTGGTGGCAGGGCTACACTGGGAATTTCTAAGTGCTCATTATGCAAGATAATTAGTAAGTTGTTTGCTGTTTTTAGGTTTACTTTGATTTTACATCAGGGATAGGCACAGACAAAGGCTGTGGCGGACATTTTCCAAAGTACAGACCTTAGTGAAGGACACCAAGGTACATTTGAAATTAAAAACATTATTTTATAGTGCTTGGTGTTATTATACTGATGCAGATACCACTGATCCTATAACCAGCCCTCCTCTGGCTATAACCATATGCCAGTGTCACTACTGTGTCTTTGTATAGTGCTGGGTGTTATTATACTGATGCAGATACCACTGATCCTATAACCAGCCCTCCTCTGGCTATACCCATGTGCCAGTGTCACTACTGTGTAATTATATAGTGCTGGGTGTTATTATACGATTGCAGATACCACTGATCCTATAACAAGCCCTCCTCTGGCTATACCCATGTGCCAGTGTCACTACAGTGTCATTGAATAGCGCTGGGTGTTATTATACTGATGCAGATACCACTGACCCTATACCAGCCCTTGTCTGGCTATACGCATGTGCCAGTGTCACTACTGTGTCATTATATAGTGCTGGGTGTTATTATACTGATGCAGATACCACTGATCCTATAACCAGCCATCTCCTGGCTATACCCATGAGCCAGTGGTCACTACTGTTGTCATTATATAGTGCTGGGTGTTATTATACTGATGCAGATACCACAAATCCATAACCAGCCATCCTCTGGCAATACCCATGTGCCAGTGTCAATACTGTGTCTTTGTATAGAGCTGGGTGTTATTATATAGATGCAGATAAACATCCAGTATTTCACTCAGGCATTATGTATTCCATTACTTATCACCCAATATCGCTAGCAGTCTCTTGACAAGCCACTAACTTATTCACACTACATTTTTTTTTTTTATTTCTATTATTAATCAAAAAAGAAAACATTATACTAAGGTTGTGGCGACACTGCAAGGGCTAGTCACGGACACCAGTGTCCATATACGGACACCTTGCCTATCCCTGTTTTTACATATTTGTTTTTACCTAACGAGCACTGTTTAATATCCCTTTAAATAGAAATTACACTATAAAAAAATGTTCTTTGCTCCATCTACAAGAGGACATTTTGATCTTTCTTTTATTTTTTTTTCATTCGATTTCTTTCTTTCCTTTTTTTATTTATCTTTCTTTTATTTTCTTTTCTCTTTCTTTCCTTTTCTTTTCCATGTAAGCCAGTGACCAACTAGATACCTGAAAGTTTGTCTTTAAATGAATGCAAGCCTTTATCTAATCTTTTATTCTCGTTTAACTCCTCTTTTCTAATAAACACAATAGATACATTTTACGTAGAGTGTCAGTTTTATCATTTTTTTATGTATTAAAATATTTAAATGTATTTTTGTTCAAAATAAAAAAATATGTTAAGAAGTGTAATGTACCTGATCAAAATGGAATTTGCTGCAGAGACTACCAAACCCACTTCTCAGTATAAAGTCATGTCAGAATATGTAGAAAAGTTGTTAGACTGACATTGACACAGTTTATCTCATAACACTGAATATTTGCAAAGCTGTCTATCTGTAATAATCCCATGTGACATTCTAATCTCACTTCCATTTACGCTTGACAGTTTGTATTCAGTTTATATAAACTTCACCTTCATTTTGAGTTTGCAAGTTTACAGAGAACTTGGTAAGTGTAACACTTAATTAAAAATAATTATTGAACATTTGTGAGTATGGTAAGATCCCTCAATACAGTAGATTTTATTAAAAACATGCCCATTTGGCCAGTTAAAGGGACAGTGAACTCAGGCAAGCAGCTGATAAACACTCTTTATAGTTGGCATCCTAATTAATATTTCAGCAAAAAAACTATATCCACCAACACACAGACAGACAGGAGTTTATTGATTTGCCACAAGCATTATAGGTTCATGATTCATAGTGTATATTAACTAACATTGGCAGTCCCAGTGAATTTGGTCTAGAGATAAAGATAATTTCTATTTATGTAGGGGAGAGGATATACACAACCTTTTATACAGTTCAATTACGTTTATGCTTTATGAATAGCAATATAGACTTGCTGTATATATATATATTAATATATATATATATATATATATATGTGTGTGTGTGTGTGTTTTGTGTGTATGTGTATATATATAGTATATTTCTCCTGTTAAGTGAGGTCAGTCCCACGGGGTCATCATTTACTTCTGGGATATTAACTCCTCCCCAACAGGAAGTGCAAGAGGATCACCCAGCAGAGCTGCTATATAGCTCCTCCCCTCTACGTCCACAACCCAGTCATTCTCTTGCACCAACTAATAAATAGGATGTGTGAGAGGACTGTGGTGATTATACTTAGTTTTTATATCTTCAATCAAAAGTTTGTTATTTTTAAAACCGCACCGGAGTGTGTTGTTCTTTCTCAGGGAGAATTTGAAGAAGAATCTACCTGAGTTTTTGTATGATTTTAGCCGGCGTAGTAAAGATCATTTTGCTGTTCTCGGCCATCTGAGGAGTGAGGTAAACTTCAGATCAGGGGACAGCGGGCAGGTTCACCTGCAAAGAGGTAAGTAGCAGCATATTATTTTCTGAGGAATGGAAGTTGACTGAGAAAATACTGCCAATACCTATATAATGTAAGTTCAGCCTTAAATGCAGTAGTAGCAACTGTATCAGGCTGTCATGTATGTATATTTACACTTCAGTATCTGGGAATGGCACTTCACTGGGATAATATTGTATGCATAAAATTTTAGGCCTATCTTGCAGTGAGAACGACTAGCAGCAGGCTTTCTAATGACAATTCATATATTTGATGTTAAACGTTTTGCTGGCATGTTTAAATCGTTTAATTTTCTGAAGTACTGGGTGAAAAATTGTTTTGGGCACTGTTTTTTTCCACTTGGCGGTCATTTTTAATTAAGTTGAGACAGTTTACTGATCTCCTCACTGTTGTGTGTGAGGGGGGAGGGGCTTATTTTGGCGCTTTTGCTACGCATCAGAAATTCAGTCACAAGTCTGTTTCTATCCTGCATGATCCGGTTCGTCTCTAACAGAGCTCAAGGGTCTTCAAAAATTTATTTTGAGGGAGGTAATCACCTCACAGCAGACCTGTGAGATTGTGCTTGACTGTGATAAAAAACTCGTTATATTCTGTACATTTTTCTGCTATTTAAGGGTTAGTTATCCATTGCTAGATGGGGGCAATCCTTTGCTAAAATTGTGTTTTTACCGAAAGAATTTGATTTTATAGCTTCTCCGGTTTATTGTTACTCAACTGTCATAACTTTTTCTGTGCTTCTTAAAGGCACAGGTACGTTTTTCATATTATTTGTAAATTGAATTTGAAAAGTATTTCCAAGTTTGCCTGGTTTAATTGCTAGGTGTGTTAAACATGTCTGAAGCCAAAAGTGGAGCCCAATAGAAATTTATGTATCTAATTGCATTGATGCTACTTTAAATAAAAGTCTATATCTGTAACAAATTTGAACATCATTCACCAAACAACGAGCGGAAAGTTATGCCGACTAACTCTCCTCACGTGTCAGTACCTGCATCTCCCGCTCGGGAGGTGCGTCATATTGTAACGCCGGGTACTTCAGGGCGGCCATTACAAATCACATTACAGGACATGGCTAATGTTATGACTGAAGTTTTGTCTAAAATTACCAGAACTTAGAGGGAAGCGTGATCACTCTGGGGTGAGAACAGAGTGCGCTGATAATAATAGGGGCCATGTCAGATACTGCGTCACAGTATGCAGAACTTGAGGACGGAGAGCTTCAATCTGCAGGTGACGGTTCTGATCCCAATAGAGTGGATTCAGACATTTCTAATTTTAAGTTTAAGCTTGAAAAACCTCCGCGTACTGCTAGGGGAGGTATTAGCGGCTCTGAATGATTGTAACACCGTTGCAATCCCAGAGAAATTATGTAGGCTGGATAGATACTATGTGTACCGGCGAGTACTGACGTATTTCCTATACCTAAGAGGCTTACAGAGATAATTACTAAGGAGTGGGATAGGCCCGGTGTACCCTTTCCCCCCCTCCTGTATTTAGAAAAATGTTTCCAATAGACGCCACCACACGGGACTTATGGCAGACGGTCCCTAAGGTGGAGGGAGCGGGGTTTCTACTCTGGCTAAGCGTACCACTATCCCGGTGGAGGATAGCTGTGCCTTTTCAGATCCAATGGATAAAAAATTAGAGGGTTACCTTAAGAAAATGTTTGTTCAACAAAGGTTTTATATTGCAACCCCTTGCATGTATTGCGTCTGTCACGGCCGCGGCCGCTTTTTGGTCCGAGTCCCTGGAAGAGACTCTTGACTCATAACTATAGATGAGATTTCAAACAAGCTTAAAACACTTAAGCTAGCTAATTCATTTGTTTCAGATGCCCGTAGTACATTAACTAAACTTACGGCTAAGAATTCCGGATTCGCCATTCAGGCACGCAGAGCACTGTGGTTAAAATCCTGGTCAGCTGACGTTACTTCTAAATCTAAGTTACTTAACATACCTTTCAAAGGGCAGACCTTATTCGGGCCCGGTTTGAAAGAAATTATCGCTGACATTACAGGAGGTAAAGGCCATGCCCTGCCTCAAGACAGAGCCAAACCTAGGGCTAGACAGTCTAATTTTCGTTCTTTCGTAATTTCAAGGCAGGAGCAGCATCAACTTCCTCTACACCAAAACAGGAAGGAGCTGTTGCTCGCTACAGACAAGGCTGGAGACCTAACCAGTCCTGAACAAGGGCAAGCAGGCCAGAAAACCTGCTGCTGCCCCTAAGACAGCATGAATTGAGGGCCCCCGATCCGGGAACGGATCTAGTGGGGGGCAGGCTTGGGCAAGAGATGTCCAGGATCCCTGGGCGTTAGAGATCATATCTCAGGGATATCTTCTGGACTTCAAATCCTCTCCCCCAAAAGGGAGATTTCATCTGTCAAGGTTGTCCGACAAACCAAATAAAGAAAGAGGCGTTTCTACGCTGTGTACAAGATCTTTTACTAATGGGAGTGATCCATCCGGTTCCGCGGTCGGAACACGGACAGGGGTTTTACTCAAATCTGTTTGTGGTTCCCAAGAAAGAGGAACCTTCAGACCAATCTTGGATTAAAGAATCCTAAACAAATTCCTAAGAGTTCCATCGTTCAAAATGGAAACTATTCGGACAATCCTACCCATGATCCAAGAGGGTCAGTACATGACCACAGTGGATTTAAAGGATGCTTACCTTCACATACCGATTCACAGAGATCATTACCGGTATCTAAGGTTTGCCTTCCTAGACAGGCATTACCAGTTTGTAGCTCTTCCATTCGGATTGGCTACGGCTCCAAGAATCTTCACAAAGGTTCTGGGTGCTCTTCTGGCGGTACTAAGACCGTGAGGAATTTCGGTAGCTCCGTACCTAGACGACATTCTGATACAAGCTTCAAACTTTCAAACTGCAAGTCTCATACAGAGTTAGTACTGGCATTTCTAAGGTCGCATGGGTGGAAGGTGAACGAAAAGAAGAGTTCTCTCTTTCCACTCACAAGAGTTCCCTTCTTGGGGACTCTTATAGATTCTGTAGAAATGAAGATCTACCTGACAGAAGACAGGTTAACAAAGCTTCAAAATGCTTGCCGTGTCCTTCATTCCATTCAACACCCGTCAGTGGCTCAATGCATGGAGGTGATCAGCTTAATGGTAGCGGCAATGGACATAGTACCCTTTGCACGCCTACATCTCAGACCGCTGCAATTGTGCATGCTAAGTCAGTGGAATGGGGATTACTCAGATTTGTCCCCTACTCTGAATCTGGATCAAGAGACCAGAAATTCTCTTCTATGGTGGCTTTCTTGGCCACATCTGTCCAGGGGGATGCCATTCAGCAGGCCAGATTGGACAATTGTAACAACAGACGCCAGCCTACTAGGTTGGGGCGCTGTCTGGAGTTCTCTGAAGGCTCAGGGATCATGGACTCAGGAGGAGAGTCTCCTGCCAATAAACATTCTGGAATTGAGAGCAGTTCTCAATGCCCTTCTGGCTTGGCCCCAGTTAACAACTCGGGGGTTCATCAGGTTTCAGTCGGACAACATCACGACTGTAGCTTACATCAACCATCAAGGAGGGACAAGAAGCTCCTAGCGATGATGGAAGTATCAAAGATAATTCGCTGGGCAGAGTCTCACTCTTGCCACCTATCAGCAATCCACATCCCGGGAGTGAGAACTGGGAGGCGGATTTCCTAAGTCGTCAGACTTTTCATCCGGGGAGTGGGAACTTCATCCGGAGGGTCTTTGCCCAAATACTTCGACGTTGGGGCAAACCAGAAATAGATCTCATGGCGTCTCGACAGAACGCCAAGCTTCCTTGTTACGGGTCCAGATCCAGGGATCCGGGAGCGGTCCTGGTAGATGCTTTGACAGCACCTTGGACCTTCGGGAGGGCTTATGTGTTTCCACCCTTCCCGATGCTTCCTCGATTGATTGCCACGATCAAACAGGAGAGAGCATCGGTGATTCTAATAGCGCCTGCGTGGCCACGCAGGACCTGGTATGCAGATCTAGTGGACATGTCATCCTGTCCACCTTGGTCTCTGCCTCTGAGACAGGACCTTCTGATCCAGGGTCCCTTCAAACATCAAAATCTAATTTCTCTGAAGCTGACTGCCTGGAAATTGAACGCTTGATTTTATCAAAACGAGGTTTTTCTGAGTCAGTAATTGATACCTTAATACAGGCTAGGAAGCCTGTTACCAGAAAGATTTACCATAAAATATGGCGTAAATACTTATATTGGTGCGAATCAAAGGTTACTCATGGAGTAAGGTTAGGATTCCTAGGATATTGTCTTTTCTACAAGAAGGTTTAGAAAAGGGTTTATCCGCTAGTTCCTTAAAGGGACAGATCTCAGCTCTGTCCATTCTTTTACACAAACGTCTGTCAGAAGTTCCAGACGTTCAGGCTTTTTGTCAGGCTTTGGCCAGGATTAAGCCTGTGTTTAAAACTGTTGCTCCGCCATGGAGTTTAAACTTAGTTCTTAACGTTTTACAGGGTGTTCCGTTTGAACCCCTTCATTCCATTGATATCAAATTGTTATCTTGGAAAGTTCTGTTTTAATGGCTATTTCCTCGGCTCGAAGAGTCTCTGAGTTATCGGCCTTACATTGTGATTCTCCTTATCTGATTTTTCATTCAGACAAGGGTAGTTCTGCGTACTAAACCTGGGTTCTTACCTAAGGTGGTCACTAACAGGAATATCAATCAAGAGATTGTTGTTCCATCTTTGTGTCCTAATCCTTCTTCGAAGAAGGAACGTCTTCTACACAATCTAGATGTAGTCCGTGCCCTGAAATTTTATTTACAGGCAACTAAAGATTTTCGACAAACGTCTTCCCTGTTTGTCGTTTATTCTGGTCAGAGGAGGAGGTCAAAATGCTTCTGCTACCTCTCTCTCTTTTTGGCTTCGTAGTATAATACGTTTAGCTTATGAGACTGCTGGACAGCAGCCTCCTGAAAGAATTACAGCTCATTCTACTAGAGCTGTGGCTTCCACTTGGGCCTTTAAGAATGAGGCTCTGTGAACAGATTTGCAAGGCTGCAACTTGGTCTTCTCTTCATACTTTTCCAAATTTTCCAAATTTGACACTTTTGCTTCTTCGGAGGCTGTTTTTGGGAGAAAGGTTCTTCAGGCAGTGGTTCCTTCCGTATAAAGATCCCTGCCTGTCCCTCCCGTCATCCGTGTACTTTAGCTTTGGTATTGGTATCCCAGAAGTAATGATGACCCGTGGACTGACCACACTTAACAGGAGAAAACATAATTTATGCTTACCTGATAAATTCCTTTCTCCTGTAGTGTGGTCAGTCCACGGCCCGCCCGTGTTTTTTATGGCAGGTCTAAATTTTTAAATTATAATACAGTCACCACAGCACCCGTTAGCTTCTCCTTTCTCGTTGGTTCTCGGCTCGAATGACTGGGTGTGACGTAGAGGGGAGAGCTATATGCAGCTCTGCTGGGTGATCCTCTTGCACTTCCTGTTGGGGAGGAGTTAATATCCCAGAAGTAATGATGACCCGTGGACTGACCACACTACAGGAGAAAGGAATTTATCAGGTAAGCATAAATTATGTTATATATATATATATATATATTATATAATATATATATATATATACAGGGAGTGCAGAATTATTAGGCAAATGAGTATTTTGACCACATCATCCTCTTTATGCATGTTGTCTTACTCCAAGCTGTATAGGCTCGAAAGCCTACTACCAATTAAGCAATTAGGTGATGTGCATCTCTGTAATGAGAAGGGGTGTGGTTCTAATGACATCAACACCCTATATCAGGTGTGCATAATTATTAGGCAACTTCCTTTCCTTTGGCAAAATGGGGTCCAAAAAGAAGGACTTGACAGGCTCAGAAAAGTCAAAAATAGTGAGATATCTTGCAGAGGGATGCAACACTCTTAAAATTGCAAAGCTTCTGAAGCGTGGATAATCGAACAATCAAGCGTTTCATTCAAAATAGTCAACATGGGTCGCAAGAAGCGTGTGAAAAACCAAGGGCGCAAAATAACTGCCCATGAACTGAGAAAAGTCAAGCGTGCAGCTGCCAAGATTGCCACTTGGCCACCAGTTTAGGCCCATATTTCAGAGCTGCAACATCACTGGAGTGCCCAAAAGCACAAGGTGTGCAATACTCAGAGACATGGCCAAGGTAAGAAAGGCTGAAAGACGACCAATACTGAACAGGACACACAAGCTGAAACGTCAAGACTGGGCCAAGAAATATCTCAAGACTGATTTTTCTAAGGTTTTATGGACTGATGAAATGAGAGTGAGTCTTGATGGGCCAGATGGATGGGCACATGGCTGGATTGGTAAAGGGCAGAGAGCTCCAGTCCGACTCAGACGCCAGCAAGGTGGAGGTGGAGTACTGGTTTGGGCTGGTATCATCAAAGATGAGCTTGTGGGGCCTTTTCGGGTTGAGGATGGAGGTCAAGCTCAACTCCCAGTCCTACTGCCCAGTTTTCTGGAAGACACCTTCTTCAAGCAGTGGTACAGGAAGAATCTGCATCCTTCAAGAAAACCATGATTTTCATGCAGGACAATGCTCCATCACACGCGTCCAAGTACTCCACAGCGTGGCTGGCAAGAAAGGGTATAAAAGAAGAAAATCTAATGACATAGGCCTCCTTGTTCACCTGATCTGAACCCCATTGAGAACCTGTGGTCCATCATCAAATGTGAGATTTACAAGGAGGGAAAACAGTACACCTCTCTGAACAGTGTCTGGGAGGCTTGGTTGCTGCTGCACGCAATGTTGATGGTGAACAGATTAAAACACTGACAGAATCCACGGATGGCAGGCTTTGAGTGTCCTTGCAAAGAAAGGTGGCTATATTGGTCACTGATTTGTTTTTGTTTTGTTTTTTAATGTCAGAAATGTATATTTGTGAATGTTGAGAGGTTATATTGGTTTCACATGGTAAAAAATAAATAATTGAAATGGGTATATATTTGTTTTTTGTTAAGTTGCCTAATAATTATGCACAGTAATAGTCACCTGCACACACAGATATCCCCCTAAAATAGCTATAACTAAAAACAAACTAAAAACTACTTCCAAACTATTCAGCTTTGATATTAATGAGTTTTTTGGGTTCATTGAGAATATGGTTGTTGTTCAATAATAAATGAATCCTCAGAAATACAACTTGCCTAATAATTCTGCACTCCCTGTATATATATATATATATATATATATATATATGTGTGTGTATAACAAAGATTGAAATATAGGGAGAGGGTAATTATGTGTACATTGATGGATAAAACTATATTTTTATCACTGATATGTAACCAAAATGCCTATTGAGTGTGCTTTAAAACACTTTAAATAGTAGTGCAGACCCTAATTATAATATATCAACTATTAGAAAAGAAGAATATATATAGTATATTCACACAGTTAGGGGATTTAGCACTCTTAACGTTAGCTCAGTAAGTCACCAGGAGGAGAGTTGCACCCACCATACACTGTTTAAGAAACAGCAGGCAAAACATTGCTATAATGCAGAGACATTTATTCACGTCACAATGATATATATAGGATTACTAAGTGATGCATCACTACATACTAAAAGCATGACTATACAACAATTTCTAAGCAACCAATGTAAGGTTGGGCATTTAGACCCTAACATAGAAATACTTTGAAAATGTGATAGCCTCATATAAACATGACCTAAAATGATTAGCGTTTATACTTAGCAAAAAGTAGCCATTAAATCAACCAATTTGAAACTTATGTGGCAAACTGATGAAAGTTCAACAATGTAGCAGACAGCCTCACCACAGATTAACTATAATGGAGGCTTACGAGGTAAAAAAGTCCTCTTAAATTATACTACAAATGTTACTTATAGGCCTCAAAGAGAGAAATATAGAGCTGATAGTTCAAACTGCTGAAAGTTTGACAATGTAGCAGACAGCCTCACCACAGATTAACTGTAATAGAGGTTTACAACGTAAAAGCGTCCTCTTAAATTATACTACAAATATTACTTTTAGGCCTCAAAGAGAGAATTCAGAGCTGATAGTTCATCATCTAATGCAAATCAAAGTAGTGTTTGTTCAGCATCAACAAAAAATATCCTGACGTTTTGACGTGTACTGTTCAGCAGCACAGTTTCCATCATGCTATCAAGAGCTCCATGCGAGGAAATGACATTTAGGGTAAATTGTACCTTGTAAAGATCTGTTCCGGATTATGCCGTATCTTCTAGCGTGTTACCTTAAAACTTAGATGAAACCGCTGTGGTCTTTGAATGCTCTTTCCCATGAGCCTGTTTACCTGTGTCCACCGGGTTGGAGTGTCCTCAAACTCTTTGCTTGTAAACTTCACAAGGACGGAACATCAGGTTGCTGAAACAGGTGTACTCTGTCTTTTGCACAGTCGACGTACGTTTCACCCCACAATGCTTTGCAATTATCCGGGGCCTCGTCAGGACTGATTCCTACAGGTACTATCACCTTACTTATTGGATCACAATACAAGGCGTGGCTTAGATTTAACTAAAACCTCTACTTATTACTGAGGTGATTGTACCTTTCAAAGTACATTGATTACAGCTAAAAACAAAAATATGTAACCAAACTTAGCACTGAACACCGCTTCTCTGTGGCAACGGCCTTCACCCAAAATAAATCAGACATACCTTTTTTCTATTATTATTTTACGAATATACTATTTTTTCATTTAACATTAGTTTTTAAACATTTTGCAACAATTTTTTGAAAGCCATAAAGACCTAATTTATACTTTAAACAGGCAATTTTTTCTATATTTTTACTTATGCAGTATCATTAGCTAAAAAAGGGGGCATACTCTATTTCTTCATTTAGCCCTTTTGGAGACAATGTTTGGAGAACATAGATCCGTCTAGACTCCTTTCTGAGGAGACATTTATCCTCATCACCTCCTCTACCACTCTGGATTCCTCTATCAATCGCAACTTAAGGATGCTGGATTTTTTCCATGGTATAGAAGCAAAGTGTCTTGCTACACTAGCATCCCTGCCATAAATTATATCATCTCTATGCTCCTGAATCCTTTCTTTAAAAATTCTCTTTGTTTTCCTATATAGAAATATGGACAGGAACAATGTAGTAAATATACTACTCCTACAGAGGTTGCAGTTGTGCAAAAATTCTAATTGAATGATTTACTATTATTAGTTGCAAACATTTTGCTCTTCTGCATATAGGGGCAATACATGGGTAGCTTCCCTTTACTTCTTGCCTGAGTCCTAACCAATTCAAAGATGGAGACCTTACAAATTGGCTTTGCACCAGTTTATCTTTCAAACTAGGTGATTTTTTTGCGGTCAATAATGGGTATTCACCTACCTTTTCTGTTATTTTTTTCATCTAGGGTAAGGATGTGCCAGTGCTTAGACAGTATATATCTGATCTTTGTCCATTGGCAATTGTACATGGTTATAAATCTAGTTAAATTTTGGGTTGATTTGATTCCTGACTGGTAGAGGAGTGTGTCTCTATCTTTCTTTCTAACTTTATTCAGAGAAGATTGAATTATTCTTTTAGAGTATCCTAGATTAATAAACCTTTCTTGCATTAGTTCTGCATGGTATTCAAATTTAGTTTTTGAGGAAACAATATCTTTTGAGATGTAGAAACTGACTATAGGGGACACTTTTTTGAGATGTTGAGGATGGCAGCTTGATACCTCCAGAATACTATTTGTGGCTGTACTCTTTCTAAAATTTTCAGTGACTATAGATGTGCCTTCCTTTCTAATCAAGATGCCCAAAAAAGCTAATTATTTGGCATCATATACCATTGTCAGTAAAATGTTGCGGTTGTTCATGTTTAAATTTGTGACAAAGTCTCTAGAACTGCAATTGGGGCCTTTCCATAAAATCAGAATATCATCCACATATCTCAACCAAACTGAGATATGCGTTTCAAAGATATTGCTATATTGTTTATATACATCAAAATATTCCCAAGCCCCCAAATGGAGACATGCATATGTGGGGGTGCATACTGCGCCCATGGCCGTACCACAACTTTGTCTGTACCAAACTTTATCAAATTGAAAGACATTGTTCTCTAGAACAAACCGCAATAATTCTAAAACGAAAGAAGTATGTCTGCTGAAGGACTGGCCCCTTTATTCTCTGAATAAAGTTGGAAAGAAAGATAGACACACTCCTCTACTAGTCAAGAATCCAATCAACCCAAAATTTAACTAGATTTATAACCACGTACAATTGCCAATGGACAAAGATCAGAGAAATACTGTCTAAGCACTGGCACATCCTTACCCGAGATAAAAAAAAATAACAGAAAAGGTAGGTGAATACCCATTATTGACCGCAAAAAATCACCTAGTTTGAAAGATAAACTGGTGCAAAGCCAATTTGTAAGGGTCTCCATCTTTGAATTGGTTAGGGACTCAGGCAAGAAGTAAAGGGAAGCTACCCTTGTGGCCACTGCGTTATTGCCCCTATATGCAGAAGAGCAAAATGTTTGCAACCAATAATAGTAAATCATTCAATATTAGAATTTTTGCCAACTGCAACTCTGTAGGAGTAGTATATTTACTACATTGTTCCTGTCCATATTTCTATATAGGAAAAACAAAGAGAATTTTTAAAGAAAGGATTCAGGAGCATAGAGATTATATAATTTATGGCAGGGATAATAGTGTGGCAAGACACTTTGCTTTATACCATGGAAAAAATCCAGCATCCTTAAAGTTTATTGGGAAAAAACTGCATAAGTAAAAATTTAGAAAAAAATGCCTGTTTAAAGTAAAACGGCCAGATTACGAGTTTTGCGTTATGAGGGATGCGGTGCTAACTTGCACATTATTGTCACCGCTCACTTACCTACAGCGCTGGTGTTACAGGTTTTTAGAAACCCGGCATTAAAAGGCAAGAAGTGAGCGTAGAGCAAAATTGTGCTCCAAACCGCACTCCAATACCAGCGCTGCTTAAGTCAGCAGTGAGCTGGTTGTACATGCTCGTGCACAATTTCCCCATAGACATCAATGGGGAGAGCTGGCTGAGAAAAAGTCTAACACTTGCAAAAAAGCAGCATAAAGCTCCGTAACGCAGCCCTATTGATTCCTATGGGGAAACTAAATTTATGTTTACACCTAACACCCTAACATGAACCGCAGAGTCTAAACACCCCTAATCTTACACTTATTAGCCCTTAATCTGCCGCCCCCAACATTGCCGACACCTACATTATACTTATTAACCCCTAATCTGCTGCCCCCAACATTGCCGACACCTACATTATATTAATTAACCCCTAATCTCCCGCCCCAAATGTTGCCGCAATCTACCTACACTTATTAACCCCTAATCTGCCGCTCCGGACATCGCCGCCACTATAATAAACATATTAACCCCTAAACCGCCGCACTCCCGCCTCACAAACACTAGTTAAATAGTATTAACCCCTAATCTGCCGTGCCTATCATCTCCGTCATCTACCTACATTTATTAACCCCTAATCTGCCGCCCCCAACGTCGCCGCCTCTATACTAAATTTATTAACTTCTAAATCTAAGTCTATACCCTAACACTCCCTAACTTAAATTATAATTAAAATAAATCTAAATAAGCTCAATCCTATTGGCTGATCCAATCAGCCAATAGTATTGAGCTTGCATTCTATTGGCTGATTGGAACAGCCAATAGAATGCTTTTTTAGTTAGCGTTTTTATTTGGGGGGTTGGTTGTGTGGGGTGGTTGTTTGCACTTTTTTTATTTTTCAGGTAAAAGAGCTGATTTCTTTGGGGCAATGCCCCAGAAAAGGCCCTTTTAAGGGCTATTGGTAGTTTAGTTTAGGCTAGGGTTTTTTTTTTTATTTTGGGGGGGCTTTTTTTTATTTTGATAGGGCTATTAGATTAGGTGTAATTAGATTAAATATCTTGTAATTTTGTTTATTTTCTGTAATTCTAGTGTTTGTTTGTTTTTAATTTAGCTAATTGTATTTAATTTATTTAATTGTACTTAATTTAGGTAATTTATTTAATTGTAGTGTTAGTGTAACTTAGGTTAGGGTTTTATTTTACAGGTAAATTTGTATTTATTTTAGCTAGGTAGTTATTAAATAGCTAATAACTATTTAGTAACTATTCTACCTAGTTAAAATAAATAAAAACTTGCCTGTAAAATAAAAATAAACTATTAGTTATATTGTAGTAAACTTAGGGTTTATTTTATAGGTAAGTATTTAGTTTTAAATAGGAATTATTTAGTTATTAATTGTAGGTTTTATTTAGATTTATTTTAATTATATTTAAGTTAGGGGGTGTTAGGGTTAGACTTAGATTTAGGGGTTAATAAATTTAGTATAGTGGCTGCGACGTTGGGGGCGGCAGATTAGAGGTTAATAAATGTAGGTAGGTGTCGGTGATGTTAGGGACAGCAGATTAGGGGTTAATAATATTTAACTAATGTTTGTGAGGCAGTTTAGGGGTTAATATGTTTATTATAGTGGTGGCAATGTCCGGAGCGGCAGATTAGGGGTAAATAATTTTACTTTAGTGTTTGCGATGCGGGAGGGCCTCGGTTTAGGGGTTAATAGGTAGTTTATGGGTGTTAGTGTACTTTTTAGCACTTTAGTTATGAGTTTTATGCTACAGTTTTGTAGTGTAAAACTCCTAACTACTGACTTTAAAATGCGGTATGAATCTTGACGGGATAGGCTGTACCGCTCACTTTTTGGCCTCCCAGGACAAGCTTGTAATACCGGCGGTATGGAAGTCCCTTGATCAGCTTCCAATGTTTAATTTTGGGAAACTATTGCCAAAGTGTATGGGGCTATTTCTACTCTAAAATTACGTACCTCTGTTTCTTTTGAGAGTTTTAATCCATCCAAAGGTTTTTTATTTAAGCAGGTGTTCTTTTTAGATCAATTGTATCTATTACTGATATGGCTGCTGCTGTTTCTTTCTTTCTTTTGGTTTAATAATATTTTTGGGGCGGTTTACTGACAATTTTGCTAGTAAAGATTTTAAACCTTTCTGGCAAATGTACTTATGCTTTCATTAAGTGTAATGTTAAAGCATGTCAGTACTTTGGCAGTGCTTTCTAGGGCTTTTTTGGTTGTCTTGGTCTGCGGATAGGGTTTCTAAATCCAGACTTTTACTTTTTTCTTTTTAGGAATATATGTTATTTGGTTTTGTTTTGGATTCTTTTATTTCTTAAGTGATGGAAGGTAAAACTCAGGACTAGAAGTCCGGGGTCAGATCTTAATCTCCTAATCCTCATTTTCTTCCTTTCCTCAGAACAGGGCAGAAATCAGATCCATTCTCTCAGAAGCTGGTTCCTCTGGTTCTGTCTGGAACATGTCTGAGCAGTCCAACTAATCTGCTCCATTATCTCAGTTTGCATGAAGGTGCGGGCCTTTCTCCAGAGACTATGGTTGGGGGAAGGTTATGCTGCTTCCTGGAAGTTTGGTTTCAGTCTGTTCTGGATTCCTGCCTGGGTTTTTAAAATAGTCTCCCAGGGTTAATGAATAGTTCTCAGAATGAGGCCTTCCTGGGAAGGTTTTTTATGTCCTATGCTTTGTGAATTCCTTTGAAGGCTCAAGTCTTTTCTAGTCCGTTTTGGATCTAGTATTTATGGTAGTTCTTGTTCCTGTCCCTTTGTTGGTACAGGGAATGGGGTTTTATTCTAACCTCTTCTTTCAGAGCAGTTCTTGATCTAAAGGCTCTGAACTAATCTTTCAGATTTATTTTCTTATTAGTGAATATTTGGATTTTTTACTGGCTTTTTATTTTCAAGGTCGTTTTATGTCCTTAATAATTTTATGGCCTGTTTATCTTCATGCTCCTTTTCTCTAGGAACATCATTAGTCTTGGGTACAATTTTGTTTGCAATCAGAATCGGGGAATAGCAGTGTTTCCTTTGCTGGACGATTTTTTGGTTTAAACTGTTGTTGTTTCTTCAGTAGCACTCTGTTCTATATTTTTTATTATTACTATTATTATTAGTATTTTTTTATTTTTCTATTCATTTTTAAAATTATCTTCTGTTCCATATGTTGTCATAAAATTCGATTTTTGTAAATACTGTTTTTTTGTTTTTATTTTAATTTTCTAAAGCACATAAAGACTAATCCTTCCTGGTATACATATATCACACTCATAAGAAAAATAAAATAATATTCACAGACACAATATATAAAAATTCTAAATTAAATACTAATACAGTGATATAGGTCTAGTTAACTCCATTACTAGTTTCATACTTGTTTCATAGTTCTTGAACACACTTCAAATAAGCTTTATTTATATACATTAATGCTCTTTGATGCTTTAATTGCATTATCGCCTGATAACTTTATGCATTAAAGGGACAGTCTACACTAAAATTGTTATTGTTTAAAAAGATAGATAACACCTTTACTACCCATTCCCCAGCTTTGCACAACCAAAATTGTTAAATTAATATACTTTATAACATTTAAACCTTTAAATGTCTGCCTGTTTCTAAGCCACTACAGGCAGCCTCTTATCACATGCTTTTTTATTTGCTTTTCACAACAGGAGGCTGCAAATTCATGTGGGCCATATAGATAACATTGTGTTCACGCCCGATGAGTTATTTAAGAGTTAGCACAATACAGTACTAAAAGCAAGTCAATCCTATACTATAAAAGGCCAAGTGTGTTTGTCCGAAGCTGTCATGAGCAGTAGAGACAGCACGAGGACAAACACACCTGGCCTTACCTGACATGATGTTTCTGTTTGCGGCAGTGGGACGAGAGTGGGCGTGGCCGGACAGGAGAGTGGGCGGTGGCCGGACATGAGAGTGGGCGTGGTCAGGCATGGTAGTGTGTGTGACTGGGCGTGGTCGGGCGGGGCGTGGTTGGGCGCAGTCCGGTGCAAGAGAGAGGGGAGAGAAATAGAAAGAGAGGGGAGGGACACAAAGAGATAGGAAAGAGCAGAGGAGAGGGGGAGAGAGAGAGAGAAAAAGAGAGGAGAAAGAGCAAATAGAGGGAAGAGAGAGCAAAAGAGAGGGGGAGAGAGAGAAAAAAGAGAGGGGGAGAGAGAAAATAAGAGGGGGAAAAGAGCGAGCAAAAGAAAGAGAGCAAAAGAGAGGGGGGAGAGAGAGCAAAAGAAGAGAGGGGGAGAAAGAGGGGGAGAGAGAGAGAGCAAAAGAGAGGGTGGAAAGAGAGCAAAAGAGAGGCTGGAAAGAGAGCAAAAGAGAGGGTGGAGAGAGAGCAAAAGAGAGGGTGGAGAGAGAGAGCAAAAGAGAGGGTGGAGAGAGAGAGCAAAAGAGAGGGTGGAGAGAGAGAGAGAGCAAAAGAGAGGGATAGAGAGAGAGCAAAAGAGAGGGTGGAGAGAGAGAGAGCAAAAGAGAGGGTGGAGAGAGAGAGAGCAAAAGAGAGGGTGGAGAAAGAGAGCAAAAGAGAGGGGTGGAGAGAGAGCAAAAGAGAGGGTGGAGAGAGAGAGCAAAAGAGAGGGTGGAGAGAGAGAGCAAAAGAGAGGGTGGAGAGAGAGAGCAAAAGAGAGGGATGGAGAGAGAGCAAAAGAGAGGGAGGAGAGAGCAAAAGAGAGGGTGGAGAGAGAGAGCAAAAGAGAGGGGTGGAGAGAGAGAGCAAAAGAGAGGGTGGAGAGAGAGAGCAAAAGAGAGGGTGGAGAGAGAGAGCAAAAGAGAGGGTGGAGAGAGAGAGCAAAAGAGAGGGTGGAGAGAGAGAGCAAAAGAGAGGGTGGAGAGTGAGAGCAAAAGAGAGGGTGGAGAGAGAGAGCAAAAGAGAGGTTGGAGAGAGAGAGAGAGAGAGAGAGAGAGAGAGCAAAAGAGAGGGATGGAGAGCAAAAGAGAGGGAGGAGAGAGAGCAAAAGGGAGGGAAGAGAGAGAAAAAAGAGAGGGGGGGAGAGAGAACAAAAGAGAGGGGGAGAGAGACCAATAGAGAGGGGGAGAGAGAGAGCAAAAGAGAGGGACGGAGAGAGAGAGCAAAAGAGAGGGGAGAGAGACAGAGCAAAAGAGAGGGGGAGAGAGAGAGCAAAAGAGAGGGATGAAGAGAGAGCGAAAGAGAGGGATGAGAGAGAGAGCGCAAAAAAAGGGGAGAGAGACAGAGCAAATGAGAGGGGGAGAGAGCGCAAAAGAGAAGGGGAGAGAGCGCAAAAGAGAAGGGGAGAGAGCGCAAAAGAGAGGGGGAGAGAGTGCAAAAGAGATCGGGAGAGAGCACAAAAGAAAGGGAGAGAGAGCGCAAAAGAAAGGGGGAGAGAGAGAGCGCAAAAGAGAGGGGTGGGAGAGAGAGCGCAAAAGAGTGGGGGGAGGTGGGGGGAGAGAGAGAGCCAAAGAGAGGTGGAGCGAGAAAGAGCACAAAAGAGAGGGGGAGACAGCAAAAGAGAGGGGGAGAGAGCGAGCAAAAGAGAGGTGGAGTGTGAGAGATCGCAAAAGAGAGGGGGAGAGAGCACAAAAGAGAGTGGGAGAGAGAGAGAGCAAGGGGTGGGACCGCTGTACTGCAAAAAATGGCACGTGTAAACGGGCTTTAGGACTAGTAGATAATAAATAAATAAGTCGTGATCAGGGGACTGTCAGATGTTTAGAGGTAAAAAGTATATTAATATAACTGTGTTGGTTATGCAAAACTGGGGAATGGGTAATAAAGGGATTATCTATCTTTTTTAAAACAATAAAAAAATGATATCGTAGACTGTCCCTTTAATGTTTCTGTAATATAGTACACACCAATACTAAATCACATATATTGCCTAGTAGCCTACACATTCGTTATTATACCTCTGCTGCTATTTTAAGATCAAGTTTTGGTTAATACAAATTAAGTACTTGGTTTGTAAATTCGAAGGACAACATAAAACCTGTAGAGCTGAATTGTGGCGTCTGCTGTAAGTGAATCTGCTACTGGCCATATTAAATACTTATTTTCAGTAGGATGGCAACAGGAATGAGGGGATCCATTTTTTTTTATTTTTTTTTTGTGTGAAAGACTGTCTCCTTAGTATACTAGAAGAATGATGTCTCCATATTCTTGCTTTTTCTTCCTCATTTGCTTGTCTGTGTGAACCAGCATGGCAGTTTAATAGTTTTGGGACCATAAAAAGATGTTTTCCTTAATGCTTTGTGATAATGAGAAATAGTAGACCAATCTTAGCTCATTATATAAATACCATGGCAACAAGTTTATTTTGATATAGGACTCACTGTTACATAGGTTCAAAGAGAAGTCGAACATAGTTTGGTTTGCTACAGATACTTCAGCATTCTATTATAGATGTTTCAATAGATATGTGAGACATTGCTTTTATGTAAAGAAATTGTTGTTAATAAAGCGTATTGGCTCTCATGCTTTTGAGTTAACATCTATTAAAACAAAAAATGTTAAGTATTTACCAAGTCTAGGATAAAGTTAATGTGTGTATGCAGCTGACACTTTGAGGGACACATCCTATATATGAATTGGTAGAAATGAAAATGCTTAAATTATTTTTAAACAATAATAAAAACAGCTCTTTGCACATTTCAAGAAAACAAAACAAAAATAGTACCTTTCAAGAGCTTTAATT
Source organism: Bombina bombina (assembly GCF_027579735.1). NCBI lineage: Eukaryota > Metazoa > Chordata > Amphibia > Anura > Bombinatoridae > Bombina > Bombina bombina. The sequence continues at coordinate 1,040,935,795 of NC_069500.1, read as the reverse complement.
GTACAGGATCTTGTAAATAACAATCTAGCTAGAATGTTGCACCCAAAAAACCCCCATAGGTTATAAAAAATTCATGAGATGCATGGCCAATGACTAAATAATATGACAATAATATTATTCTATATTACAAATTATGTGTATAATTGTTTGTTTTTTTGGGGTTTTTTTTAAGACAAATCATCAGTTTCTACAAACCATTAATGACCAACGACTGGAAATTGAAAAGCTTGGAAAATCAGCTTAGGTAAGTGATGATTTTCTAGGAGGTGGCTCTTGAGATTACAATTGGTATAGCAATGTAGTATTGTTTAGGGATGCAACAGATCAGGCTTTGACAGGGGCATGGGATGTTTGAGTTTGAGAGTTCAGTCCTCTTCTAGGTTTTACTGCATTTTAGAATGGAACAGGATAATAATTTGAGTTTGATGTTCCTATAAGTAGCTAGCCTTGCAGATTATGTATACATTTCTTTCCAATGGCATGGAGAGTCCACAAATCCATTCAATTACTAGTGGGAATTCAACTCCTGGCCACCAGGGGGAAGCAAAGAACACCCCAGCAGAACTGTTAAGTAGCACCCCCACTTCTTATAACTCCCAGTCATTCTTTGCTTTGTAACATCGTAGGGGTGTGTGAATATGGTGTCTGAAGAAAATAAACTTTTAATAATTTAATGGGTACTTTTCCCTGCAAGCAAGGATTGGGGCAATGCTGTGTCCATGTCAATCTCTTTAGTAAGAATAATGGTGGCTTTTAGCAGTTGCAAGATGGCAAGGTTGTCCTTGCTTACCTTCCAGCACTTATGCTACCCCTAAATAGAAAACCAGGGTGGGTTACTCTGTTTTTCTTGTGTACTTCAGGTCCCTGTCAGCGGTCGGATGAGGCTAACAGACCTGAAGCTGCTGTGACTGTTCCACAGCAGAAGACCCTGGTGGGTAAGTCCTTTTTATTATCTTAAGGACCAGAAAATATCAAGGAAGGACTGGGAAATCAAGGACCTGGTGGGACCTGCTACCCTCTGGAAGGATTTGTATTGTGAAATACTTATATCCACTAGTATGGGATATTTTGCGGCGGGGCAGATGCCTGGTTAATCCAGGCTCTATAATGTGTGGGGACCAGATTTTATTGCTGTGATACGACATGCATAGCAGGGGTAAATTAATCTCTTATAAGGGCAATTATGGTATGTGTGGACAGCCCCACAGTACATTCCCGCTACTGAATCTACGTTGTGGGTGATTGATTTGTTTTGCAACTTCTCGCACTATCGTAAGAGCAGTAGCAGGGGTATGTTTGCCACTCAGGAGTCACTGGGCTTTGGCATGCTTAGGATAGTAGGTCGTAACTAAGAGTGGTCTATCCTCGAGTTGACTCCATTATATGGAGACTAAGGCCTAGATTTAGAGTTCGGCGGTAGCCGTGAAAACCAGCGTTAGAGGCTCCTAACGCTGGTTTTAGGCTACCGCCGGTATTTGGAGTCAGTGATTAAAGGGTCTAACGCTCACTTTTCAGCCGCGACTTTTCCATACCGCAGATCCCCTTACGTCAATTGCGTATCCTATCTTTTCAATGGGATCTTCCTAACGCCGGTATTTAGAGTCGTTTCTGAAGTGAGCGTTAGAAATCTAACGACAAAACTCCAGCCGCAGGAAAATAGCAGGAGTTAAGAGCTTTCTGGGCTAACGCCGGTTCATAAAGCTCTTAACTACTGTGCTCTAAAGTACACTAACACCCATAAACTACCTATGTACCCCTAAACCGAGGTCCCCCCACATCGCCGCCACTCGATTAAATTTTTTTAACCCCTAATCTGCCGACCGCCACCTACGTTATACTTATGTACCCCTAATCTGCTGCCCCTAACACCGCCGACCCCTGTATTATATTTATTAACCCCTAACCTGCCCCCCTCAACGTCGCCGCCAGCTACTTACAATAATTAACCCCTAATCTGCCCGACCGCAAAGCGCCGCCACCTACGTTATCCTTATGTACCCCTAATCTGCTGCCCCTAACACCGCCGACCCCTATATTATATTTATTGACCCCTAATCTGCCCCCCTCAACGTCGCCGACACCTGCCTACACTTATTAACCCCTAATCTGCCGAGAGGACCGCACCGCTACTATAATAAAGTTATTAACCCCTAACCCGCCTCACTAACCCTATCATAAATAGTATTAACCCCTAATCTGCCCTCCCTAACATCGCCGACACCTAACTTCAATTATTAACCCCTAATCTGACAACCGGAGCTCATCGCTACTATAATAAATGGATTAACCCCTAAAGCTAAGTCTAACCCTAACACTAACACCCCCCTAACTTAAATATAATTTAAATCTAACGAAATTAATTAACTCTTATTAAATAAATTATTCCTATTTAAAGCTAAATACTTACCTGTAAAATACATCCTAATATAGCTACAATATAAATTATAATTATATTATAGCTATTTTAGGATTAATATTTATTTTACAGGTAACTTTGTAATTATTTTAACCAGGTACAATAGCTATTAAATAGTTAAGAACTATTTAATAGTTACCTAGTTAAAATAATAACAAATTTACCTGTAAAATAAATCCTAACCTAAGTTATAATTAAACCTAACACTACCCTATCAATAAATTAATTAAATAAACTACCTACAATTACCTACAATTAACCTAACACTACACTATCAATAAATAAATTAAATACAATTGCTACAAATAACTACAATTACATAAACTAACTAAAGTACAAAAAATAAAAAAGAACTAAGTTACAAAAAATAAAAAAATATTTACCAACATTAGAAAAATATTACAACAATTTTAAACTAATTACACCTACTCTAAGCCCCCTAATAAAATAACAAAGACCCCCAAAATAAAAAATTCCCTACCCTATTCTAAATTAATAAATGTAAAAGCTCTTTTACCTTACCAGCCCTGAACAGGGCCCTTTGAGGGGCATGCCCCAAGAAAATCAGCTCTTTTGCCTGTAAAAAAAAACATACAATACCCCCCCCCCAACATTACAACCCACCACCCACATACCCCTAATCTAACCCAAACCCCCCTTAAATAAACCTAACACTAAGACCCTGAAGATCTTCCTACCTTGTCTTCACCATCCAGGTATCACCGATCCGTCCTGGCATCCGGTGCTGAAGAGGTCCAGAAGAGGCTCCAAAGTCTTCCTCCTATCCGGCAAGAAAAGGACATCCGGACCGGCAAACATCTTCTCCAAGCGGCATCTTCGATCTTCTTCCATCCGGTGCGGAGCGGGTCCATCTTGAAGCAGCCGACGCGGATCCATCCTCTTCTTCCGTTGTCTCCCGACGAATGACTGTTCCTTTAAGGGACGTCATCCAAGATGGCGTCCCTCGAATTCCGATTGGCTGATAGGATTCTATCAGCCAATCGGAATTAAGGTAGGAATATTCTGATTGGCTGATGGAATCAGCCAATCAGAATCAAGTTCAATCCTATTGGCTGATCCAATCAGCCAATCAGATTGAGCTTGCATTCTATTGGCTGTTCCGATCAGCCAATAGAATGCGAGCTCAATCTGATTGGCTGATTGGATCAGCCAATCGGATTGAACTTGATTCTGATTGGCTGATTCCATCAGCCAATCAGAATATTCCTACCTTAATTCCGATTGGCTGATAGAATCCTATCAGCCAATCGGAATTCGAGGGACGCCATCTTGGATGACGTCCCTTAAAGGAACCGTCATTCGTCGGGAGACAACGGAAGAAGAGGATGGATCCGCGTCGGCTGCTTCAAGATGGACCCGCTCCGCACCGGATGGAAGAAGATCGAAGATGCCGCTTGGAGAAGATGTTTGCCGGTCCGGATGTCCTCTTCTTGCCGGATAGGAGGAAGACTTTGGAGCCTCTTCTGGACCTCTTCAGCACCGGATGCCAGGACGGATCGGTGATACCTGGATGGTGAAGACAAGGTAGGAAGATCTTCAGGGGCTTAGTGTTAGGTTTATTTAAGGGGGGTTTGGGTTAGATTAGGGGTATGTGGGTGGTGGGTTGTATAATGTTGGGGGGGGGTATTGTATGTTTTTTTTTACAGGCAAAAGAGCTGATTTTCTTGGGGCATGCCCCGCAAAGGGCCCTGTTCAGGGCTGGTAAGGTAAAAGAGCTTTTACATTTATTAATTTAGATAGGGTAGGGAATTTTTTATTTTGGGGGTCTTTGTTATTTTATTAGGGGGCTTAGAGTAGGTGTAATTAGTTTAAAATTGTTGTAATATTTTTCTAATGTTGGTAAATATTTTTTATTTTTGTAACTTAGTTCTTTTTTATTTTTTGTACTTTAGTTAGTTTATGTAATTGTAGTTATTTGTAGCAATTGTATTTAATTTATTTATTGATAATGTAGTGTTAGGTTAATTGTAGGTAATTGTAGGTAGTTTATTTAATTAATTTATTGATAGGGTAGTGTTAGGTTTAATTATAACTTAGGTTAGGATTTATTTTACAGGTAAATTTGTTATTATTTTAACTAGGTAACTATTAAATAGTTCTTAACTATTTAATAGCTATTGTACCTGGTTAAAATAATTACAAAGTTACCTGTAAAATAAATATTAATCCTAAAATAACTATAATATAATTATAATTTATATTGTAGCTATATTAGGATGTATTTTACAGGTAAGTATTTAGCTTTAAATAGGAATAATTTATTTAATAAGAGTTAATTAATTTCGTTAGATTTAAATTATATTTAAGTTAGGGGGGTGTTAGTGTTAGGGGTTAGACTTAGCTTTAGGGGTAATCCATTTATTATAGTAGCGATGAGCTCCGGTCGTCAGATTAGGGGTCAATAATTGAAGTTAGGGAGGGCAGATTAGGGGTTAATACTATTTATGATAGGGTTAGTGAGGCGGGTTAGGGGTTAATAACTTTATTATAGTAGCGGTGCGGTCCGCTCGGCAGATTAGGGGTTAATAAGTGTAGGCAGGTGTCGGCGACGTTGAGGGGGGGCAGATTAGGGGTAAATAAATATAATATAGGGGTCGGCGGTGTTAGGGGCAGCAGATTAGGGGTACATAGGGATAATGTAAATTGCGGCGGTTTACGGAGCGGCAGATTAGGGGTTAATAATATAATGCAGGTGTCAGCGATAGCGGGGGCGGCAGATTAGAGTTAATAAGTGTAAGGTTAGGGGTGTTTAGACTCGGGGTACATGTTAGGGTGTTAGGTGCAGACGTAGGAAGTGTTTCCCCATAGGAAACAATGGGGCTGCGTTAGGAGCTGAACGCTGCTTTTTTGCAGGTGTTAGGTTTTTTTCAGCTCAAACAGCCCCATTGTTTCCTATGGGAGAATCGTGCACGAGCACGTTTTTGAGGCTGGCCGCGTCCGTAAGCAACTCTGGTATCGAGAGTTGCATTTGCGGTAAAAATGCTCTACGCTCCTTTTTTGGAGCCTAACGCAGCATTTTTTTGAACTCTCGATACCAGAGTTAATTTTATGGTGCGGCCAGAAAAAAGCCCGCGGAGCGTTAACAGCCCATCTACCGCCAAACTCCAAATCTAGGCCTAAGGCTGCAACAAGTGTTGGCGCACACTCTCCTCATTACGCTGGATGACTGATAAAACGCCCGCTCATTAGAATCTGTGTAATATCCATTCTACTTGTTTAATGACTAAGAAAATGTTAAAACAAATGGGTTGATATTATTTTCATGAAGTGCCGTACATCATGTTACACTGATGTCCTGTGACATTTCTTGTGGTGATCGCATTGCGCGCCAATAGAGTAAGCCTCCTTTACATTAGGAAGAGTTAGATTACCTTCTGTCAAAGTTTTATTTATGGAGTACTCTAATTTATCCTCAGTTTCCATAATGGTGTTTCCATTTCTTTTTTTTTTTTTTTCTTTTTTTTTTTTATTTAAATTTTTTATTGAGATATTCAAAAGAGACAACAAAGAATATACAGATCAAATTATAGAATACAGGGACTGAAACAAAGTGAGAGTTATACAAGCCCATTGGTCATAATATTACCCTGTGTTTACTTATACATTCACAGTTGTCTTTGCTGTAAGAGATCTAAATGACAAGAGAAAAGAGTAATTCCAAAGATGGAATAACGAGTTATGTCAATCTCTCTCGTATTGCACAAATTTTTCAATAAAGTTTAAACATGCTTATAAACCAACCATTAATACAACAGTTAAGAGTGAGGGAAACATCTCTCAGCCAGAGGAAGAAAGTGGGGAAAAGGGTAAAGAGCAAGAGGAAGAAGAGAAGAGAAAGGAGAAAAAAAAAAAAAAAAGGGGGGGGGGGGGAGGTTGGGGGGTAGAGGGAACATAATGGCAGTTCCTCGCGGAAAGCACACCATCTCAGAATCCAGATCAAATCTGTCTACTCCATAAGGCCAACATCATTTTGTGGACCTCTAGGTGATGTGTTTTTAGATAGTGATATCTCTCCAAGGAAAGGAGGTCCGCAACGGCCACTCTCCAGTCCTCTAATGTAGGGATAATCTGGGTCTTCCATAGCTTTGGTATTAGCTTCTTAGCTGCAGTGAGCATAAGTAGTAAGAGAGGGTGTTTACCCTCGCCAGACAACTTTGGAAGAGATAGGAACAGTAATGTGGTTGGGGCATGAGGAACCTGTGTTCCTAATATCTCCGACATTTCAGACATGATCTCTCGCCAGAATTCCCCAAGCCTGGGGCAAGCCCACCAGATATGGAGGAGCGTACCCTCCTCTCCACACCTCCTCCAGCAGGTGTTATTAAGTGAGGGGTATATCTTGTGTAATCGGGACGGGGTTAGATACCATCTACACAGGAGTTTTATGTGGATTTCTTGTATCACTGCCGAGACAGATGATTTTTTGGTCAGTCAGAAAGCATGGTGCCAGGACTCCTCCTCTAAGTTACAATTTAATTCTTTCTTCCATGAGTACGTGTAGGAGGGGAGGTTCGATGCGTCAGGACTGCTTAGAATTTTGTAAATTTTAGAAATCAAGTGAGTCGGGCTTTTTTGCGAAATGCAAAGCTCCTCAAAGGGTGTCAATTTTCTACCTAAGTCTCCTTTATGTTTGTGATGAGTTATAAAATGTATCAATTGATGATAATGAAGCCATGAGGAGAAAATCTCCCCATGTGGGTGTTGCCATTTCTAATGTATATGCTGTCTACGCTTCTAACCGCAATTGCTTAAGGCGTGCTTGTTACCAGGCACACAGGATTCTTGGTGCTAGATATTTACCCATCTTCTGGGTTTATTTCTGGGAAATGTTATACCATGGCAATAGCTTGTGAACGTCTTTAGATGTGCCGATCTCATAGAGGCACTTGAAAGGTGTTTGTTTCAGTATATTTTTCTGAGACTTGAGAAGGGATTTCTTGGCTTTGACTACCACCTAGTGGCAGTTTTCCAGTAGTTCCCTTCTGCATATATTTTCTTTCTCTTGGAAGTATTTTTTATCTAGTCTATCTAAGCTTGTATACTGGATATTGTCTAATTTGTCTGCGGTATATATATTAAGGGACTATTAAATTCTCATCCCTATTCTCTTTTCAGTAGATGTATATTTGGAGATGGTATAAGCCTTATATTAAGATTATCTACTGTGCTTTTTAAATGTGGTATTTAGGGAGTATTGCTTAGCATATGTTATCCCTACCCCATTTTTCAGTAGAACTTTTAGATAAAGTATTTAAGCTTAAATGGACAGTCTAGTCCAAAATAAACTTTCATTATTCAGATAGAGAATGTCATTATAAACAATTTTCCAATTTACTTTTATCATCAATTTTGCTTTGTTCTCTTGGTATTCCTAGTTGACAGCTAAACCTATGAGGTTCATATGCAAATTTCTAAACCCTTGAAGACCGTCTCTTCTCTCAGTGCATTTTGACTGCTTTTCATGAGCACATGTGTGTCATATAGATAACACTGTGCTCATGCACGTGGAGTTCCAGTAAGCCAGCTCTGATTGGCTAAAATGGATGTCTTTCAAAAGAACTGAAATAAGGGGGCAGTTTGCTGAGGCTTAGATACAAGGTAACCAGAGAGGTAAAACAATAATTATATAACTGTGTTGGTTATGCAAAACTAGGGAATGGGTAATAAAGGGATTATCTATTTTTTTAAACAAAACAAATTCTGGTGTAGACTGTCCCTTTAGTCCTAGGAGCATTGCTTTTTTTCTTTTGCATATACCTTCCTTTCTACTGTACAAGCTTTTTATGGACTTTGATTATAGGCAGTTTTTCTGCTTATCTTTTGTTGGCTATCTTATTAGATGTAAGTTTTTCAGTCTAACTGTTCTAATAACTTAGTGGTTACGAAAGCAGTTTAGTATCTAAGAGTTAATGGTTTAATTTTTCATAGCTGGAGGTCCTGAGTTCAGTCCTCTTTTTTTTGGTTCTGGCTCTTTAGAGTTTCCTATACTTTGTCTATTTTGCATACTATAGGTATGTTTCAAGGATCTATTTTAGATCCTGACGTCATGCAGAATCTCAACTTCCTTCTTTCTGAAGCATATTCTACAATTGTTAAAAGCATTAGATTTTTGTTTTTGGGGGAGGTTAGGGATATTGACGTATGTTTTGCTTTTTTTCTTCTTATTGGGGAGCTGCTCATTCCTTCTTAGAGCTGCTTGACTAGCTTAGTGGTTATTCAGCAGTTTAGTAACTAAGTATTCTATTTTATTTTCCTTTTCTGGTAAGGGAATTATTTTTACAAGCAAGTTAGATAATATTCTCCAGTGGGAATAATTTTTAGGTTAATCGGTAGTTTTCTTCTCTACTGATATTCTGTACCTTTGCTGTCAGCAAGGAGTCATGTTCTTTCAACAGCCTGCCCAATTTGTTCTAGCCTGGAGGTTCCAGTTTCCTCTTCAGGCATGCCATGACATAGAACATGCTTGGAGACCTGTAGCCTCTCTTTTATAAGGCTGTCTCTTTGTTGCATAGTTTGCTTTTCTATGCTTCTCATCTACCTATTTCTAGATTTTTATTTTTCTCTTGGAGTCTACCTGGTAGCCCAGAGGTAATCTTCCACGTTTTTTTCATCAGACCTATGTTCAGTACCTTTTCAGCAATGCCTGAGATGGAGTAATATTATGATTGCAGCGGTGCTTCTCCAGGATTGGCCTCTGGCCTATTTCCTTTCTCTACACGTCTTTTTGACTAAGATATCTCTCAGAACCGACGAGAGGTTCTTTGTCCACTTGGGGGAGTTGGATTAGACTAATTTTGTCTTTCTGTCCCTAGAGCTGAGAGCGTTCTTCAATGCACTGACCGTTTAGTCTTTAGGACTTTGGTCTGTCTTTCAGAATCAATCAGATGTCTTCTCTTAGATGATTTTTTTTTTCCTCCTTCTGGGAGAATCTTCGAGTTCTGTAGCGGGGAGAGAGGTCTAGCTATTGGGGCATATTTATCAAGCTCCGAATGGAGCTTGATGCCGCGTGTTTCTGGCGAGCCTGCAGGCTCACCAGAAACAGCAGTTATGAAGCAGCGGTCACAAAGACCGCTGCTCCATAACCTGTCCGCCTGCTCTGAGCAGGCGGACAGACATCGCCGGAAATCAACCCGATCGAGTACGATCGGGTTGATTGACACCCCCCTGCTGGCAGCCTATTGGCTGCGAGTCTGCAGGGGGCGGCGTTGCACCAGCAGCTCTTGTGAGCTGCTGGTGCAATGCTGAATAGCGAGGTCTGTCGGACCTGATCCGCACTGACGGATCAGGTCCGACAGACCTTGATAAATTGGGGCCATTGTGTGATTATGCCATCTTCTTATCAGGGATGGTCATCTGGGCAATTGTGGTAGCCTAAAGGTTAGCTTAGCTGTCTAGCAAGCGGAAGGTTTGCAGTTTGAGACCAACTGTAGCTTCTTGCACCTTGAATGTGTGTTTGCGCAAACTGTTTAGGAGGCAGTTTTCCTGTGAGTGCAGATGTTTAACCCTAAGAAGTGGGTTCTTCATCCAGAGGTACAGTATCTCGGCATATATCTCAGGTGGGGAGTTCCAGAGTGGGATGGGTTGGCGTCTCTAACACCAGACTTCCACATGCAACTCTGGTAGAAGCTCTGGCGTTTGTTTTTTATCTTTGGTCTAATCTGCCTTTTCTTGTTTTGCCCTCCTTCCTTGGGGAATAGCTGGTTTCGTATAGGAGCAGGTTTTGGTGCTTCTACTCGCCCCTGCTTGGCATTGCAGAATTTGATCCGGATTTGGTAAGGAGGTCATCCTTTCTCTGTGAAATTTTCCTCTGAGGTAGGACTTTCTGCTTAAGGGTCCTTTTCTTACTTCCAATCTGGATTCTTTGAATCTGACTGCCTGGAGATTGATCTCCTATGCTTATGTAGACAAGGTTTTTTCAGATATGGTCATTGATCTATGATCAAGGATCATATGCTGGTAGTTCGTAAGATTTACCATAAGGTATGTCGTACATACTTTTTCTGGTTTGAATCTAGGGATTTTCTCTTGGAGCAAGTGAAGGTACCTCGCATTCTGTCTGTTCTGCAGGAGGGCCTGGAGAAGGACTTATCTGTCCGTATTCTAAGAGGCAAGATCTCGCTCCTCGATAATTTTGTTTGAGCATCTGGTTGACTTCCAGATATTCAATCTTTTGTTCAGGCCTTAGTTCGATCGCGCCTGTGTTTTTGTCAGTTGCTCCCTTCTGGAGCCTTTTGCTTGTTTTTAGAGTTCTGCAGAGGGCTAGTTTGAGCCTATGCACTCTGTTGAATTAAGTTTCTGTCTTGGAAGTTTTAGTTTTCTGCTTGCTATTTTCCGATTATAGGGTTTAGGAGTTTTTAGGCTCTGCAATGTGATCCTTCTTGTCTTATTTTTCATGAGGATAAGGCGGTTCTTTGTACCAACATGGGATTCCTTCCAGAGGTGGTGTCGAACCACTATATCTCTCAGGAGGTGTCATTCCTTCTTTCTGTCCTAATTCCTTGTCTCTCAAGGAACGTCAGTTGCATAACCTGGATGTTGTGCATTTTCTGATACTCTATTTGCAAACAACTAGGAGTTTTTCGATCCTCTGACCCTTATTTTATTGTTTCTTGTATTCGTAGGGGCTAGAAAACCTAATCTTTTCTTCCCTTTTAGTTGAGAAGGGGTTTTGGTTAACTTATGTGTCAGCTGGACTACAGTCTCCCGAGGGGACTACGGCTCATTCACTAGGGCTGTCTCTTCTTCCGGGATCTTTATCAATGAGGCTTCTGTTGAACAGATTTGCAGGGCGACCTCTTGGTCCTTGTTGCATATTGTTTCTGAGTTTTTTCCTGATTCAGTGTTTTAGCCTCAGCTGAGGCTTCTTTTGGGTGGAAATTTCTTCAAGCGGGGGTGCCTTCTGTTTGGTTATGCATGTCTTGTTCTCCCTCCCTTCTATTATGTGTCCTCGTGCTTGTGTATTGTTTCCCACTAGTAATTGAATGGATTCATGGACTCTCCATGCCATTGGAAAGAAAACAAAATTTATACTTACCCAAAAAATTATTTTCTTTCCTGGCATGGAGACTCCGCGACCCGTCCTTAATTTAGTTTTAAGACGGCGGTTGTCTCTTCTAAACCTCACGCACCTCTATACTCTTGTGTCATCTTCTCTTTCCATATTGCTTCGGCCGAATGAATTGGAGTTATGGGAAGTGGGAGTGATACTTAAAGTGAAAGTAAGTTCTCGGACCAAACTTTAATAACATCTATTCATCTCCTAAACCTCTATGTAATCGCTACCTTTTTTTTAAGAAATACCTTATTTATTTTTTATTTAGTATTGTATGAACATACCGAAATTAATGTTGCTCCACCCACCCGCTCATTTCCGGATTTTCCGTTTTCAATTGTAAGAGCAGTCCCACCTGCAATTCGCATGCGTGTCTCATGAATGTGCTTGTTTGTTGTCATTCAATTCAATGAGACACGCATGGGTACTTTAATTTAGGGGCGTAAGGTTAGAATTCAGATGCTACTGGGGGACCTATTAGAATGTAAAAGATGATCTTTGTCATGTAAGAATATTATTTTTTTTAGAGCCAGGCTGAGTGACAGCGGTTTAGATTAGCAGATCTAAAGGTAAAATTATAGTTTTATTGTAACAAAAGAAAGAAATTCATTAATTAAACTCCACCTTAATTAATTTGTACTTTCAGTTGTGACTTAGAGGTTCAGTATAGCTTACTTTCACTTTAACAGTTCTGCTGGGGTGTTCTTTGTTTCCCCCTGGTGGCCAGGAGTTGAATTCCCACTAGTAATTGAATTCATTCGTGGACTCTCCATGCCAGGAAAGAATAGAATTTATCAGGTAAGCATAAATTTAGTTTTTTTGTTTTGTAACAATTTATCATGACCTTGCTTCATATATTAAATTTAGTTTATGGTATTGTATAAAATTAATATCCTCATAAGAAACATTTTATTTTGATTTATTCTTACCAATGAATACGAACAGGCAAGCCAAGCAGGACGTACGAGTAGCAACAGTGAAATCTGAAGAAATGACCAGACTTACAGAAAATCTTCATCAGCAATTACAGAGAAAGGTAAAATTAGATGAGTGCCTCATATGATTGTACTAACTCAGGGTGCACACTCCTCATCCTGCAATTTCTTTTGTTTACTCTGTTGTATGTATCGGTATTTTACCCTAAATCTTTTTCATTGCCTACCACTTCTTATCTATCCAGCGCTACTGAATTACGCGGCACAATACAAATAAAATATAATTATAAACACTAATAATAAACCATTGTATTGTAGAAAGGAACACTTAGGAACATAACTATAAAAAATGACTTGTGTATTATTTTTAAAAGTAATAGAGGTGCAGAGAGGAAAATAAAATAAAATCTTAAAAGGTCTGTGTGGTGCTCCTGAAAGTGTCCTTTATAGAATATTATTCAGCGCTGCAAAGGGCAAACCATCTCTGGACTATAAGGCAAGATGTTGCACCCTGAGTATTATCACACTTGCTTGATAGCCTCATATTATTCTGCTGAGTTTTGTGATATAGTGATTATGATGCTTTGTGTAAATGGAATCTATATTCTTTGCAGGAAGAAGAGGTGTTAGCTGCTCAGGGTAGGGAGGAGGCATCAGATAAACGGCTGAAACAACTTCAATCTGCACTAGCAAAATTAGAAACCAGGTATGTAACTTATTTTACTGTATTCAATTATTTTTTTATTTATACTTTTAAAAACGAAAAACATTTTTTTCTCTCCTTCTCCTTCCTCCTTTTCTTTAGTGGTTTCTTTCTATATAATAATAAAAAAAAAACCTCATTAGTAGTATTCTTATAGTCAAAATACCTCAACTATAGAGATTGATGAAGTTTCTCCATCAATCTATGACAATTTGATTTTTACTAATTTTGTTCATCTTGTAAACTGTTATTTTATTTTATCTGTATTTCCTCTCCTCCACTGGAACTTATTCTCCATGAAGTCAAGAAACCTCATTTAATTACAAACATAAGTCAGTACATTTCAATTAAACAAATGTATCTGTCTATTAGTTTTCATATAATTAGATTACTAATTGACACTAGTCACCTATTGGTCCACATACCCTATTTAAGGTTCCAGTGCAGGAGAGGTCATTGTCTCTGAAGCGCAAGTACGCATGCGCGAAACACGTCAGGCAATAGGGAGCACCTTACTGTCCATTACAGGCTCTGTTTCAATAAACTCATGGACTTACAACTCTTGGGACTCATTGCTTCGTTTTTTCCTTACTACATGAAACTGTACATAGTTTACAAGTATAAAGCATGCAGCCTTTTTAAACAAACTCAGGAATTATCAACACCCTTATGTTGGTATATTTTTTTATTTAAAGGAAAATTAAATAGTAAATACATGCTGCACATAATGATGTATTCAAAGCCTTAGAGTAATCTGTAGATGTATTTTTTACCATTATATTAGTTATTTAAATATTGATGAT